>NC_056728.1:878322126-878509626 GCF_019279795.1 Protopterus annectens | reverse complement strand
TCTACACTTCATTTTGTCTTGATTGGACTCCTCATAATGATGGTTTGGCAGCCACGGCAGTGTATTTAGTTAGTTTTTGTGGTTTTGAGCATAGCTCCTCCCCTTTCTTGTTGGCCACACCCCTTCCCATTGACCACACCCATTCATCTGTCTCCTGCAGCCCCCCTTTGATTTGAAGTCATCAGCCACCACTGGATGGGGGTCTCACAGGCATCAGCATCCAGGGTACTCCACCATTTCCTGGATCCCAAGCTAACACATGCCAGTGAGTACATTTATTTACCCCACACCCCTGAGAAGAGGGCTAGCAGTATGTCACTCTTCTACCATGTAGCACACTACCCTTTGGTACTGGGTGCCATAGACTGCATTCATGTACACAACAAAGCACCGCCCAGTGAGGAGGGTAGAGTCTACATCATCTGCAAGGGGTATCACTCCATCAACTGCTAGGCTGTGTGCAATGCCCAGGGCATTATCAAGAATGTGTGTGCTGGCAGCCCTGCCAGTTATCATGACTCCCATATCTGGCACACATCACAGCTGTACCAGATGTTTGCCAGGGGGGGACATCCTGTCTGGCTATCTACTGGGGGATGCTAGCTATGCACTAGAACCATGGATGATGACACCTTCAGAAATGCACACACACCCACAGAAGAATGCCATAATGAGGCACACCACAAACTAGGATCAAATCATGGTTCCGGTGCCTAGATATATCTAGTGGAGCCCTGCAGTACTCTCCAGCCACATTTGCACAGATGTTCACAGTGTATGCCATACTACACAATATGATCCTGTGGAAACAACTGCATCAGGATCATCAGAGGGAAGGGATACACAGCCCCCCACGAGTGCCTAGGTCTCCACAGCCATACCCATAGGGGGACTCGGAGAAGTAACCCCCTGAGGCTGTCCCTGTAGGCAGACATAGTTGTGCCCATTATGCCCTGGCCTTGGCAGAGAGACAATGCATAGCACATGCACTGACAACCTAGGGTCCTAGGGACTGTCACTTTGCTCTGACTCACATACATAGTAAAAAGGATGCCAGCCAGACCACACAACCTGTACCTAACCATGTATTGGCTGTGTACTGCATGACTCAAACAGAGTCAGCCCTGGAACACAGGTCTCTCAACTACTGTGCTGGTAAGGTAAGTCACTATCCTATACAAGAAATGTACGGGGTACTAGACTATAGTAGCATATGTATGGACCTGCTGCATGTATGCAAGGGAACAGAGTGGGCTACTGGGCTACTTGCGCAGAACTAATAGCTACTTGGGACAGCAGCTACTCTGTCCAATACTGGGTGCCCCATAATATGCATTAGGCCACATGGCTGGAAACCCACTGCATTATGCAAGGGAAATGCCAAACAGTGGGGGTCATAGGACAGACGCATGACTGTCAATGCCGGAGTCCCCTAGCCCCAACACATCAATGTTCCCATACAACTGCAGTAGCAGTATGTTTGCACGGATATATCAGCAGACCACACAATTCCAGGGTTGTTACAAAGAACCTGGCCACATGTATTTTTCACATAATGCAGGGATCACAGTAGGGGTCCCAGTGTATGTCTCTATGCTTCTGATAGTGTGAGGAATTAAACTTCACTTGCTGGAGGCTAGTGTGGCTCACTGGCCTAAGGACATTAGCATGGTTGATGGCGTTGATGGTTCGAAGCCGGCTGCACCTACAACTTTTAGATGAGAGTTACTCATATGGTGAGGTCATAACACTGTAATCTTTTACTGCAAGGAAGCTGGACACAGCCAGAGGAAATGGGGGAGACAGAGGTCCAAACCTACTGACATTATATACACTCTGAGTAACCTAGAAGGTGACTAGTATAACAGCAGGTTGCAGAAGAACAGATTAGCCGCAGTATGTAAAGGCCATCACATAACTGTGTCAGTACTTACAAAAATTCAGTGGACTGCATTTTATAGTATATTAGCAGATAAACACAATTGTATGAGGAACAGAGCAGACATATTGGGCGGAATGCTGGACATTCTGCAAAATCATGTACAGTGAGAGGTATGAAGACTGTCACCCTAAGTGTGGTGTCACAGCATGTACCCCAGTCACATCATTCCTCCCACCCTCTTAGAGCAGGGAATCTGGACAAAGTAATAAACAGTACTGGGACAAAGGCCCAAATATAAGCAGAAGGATTAACTATTGGCCAGACAAATGTGGAAAGTTGGTAGAATAACCGGTCTTGCATTATCATGAATCCCCTGATGTGCATGGAACCAGTAATGTCTCTCATCATATCCTGATGTCAATCTATAATATTTTTCCTCTAATGTGGCAGAAAATCACAATGCTATGTAAAACGTGCTAACAATATGATGCAAAACTCTACACATTCCATTGCAATCTGTACAGTTAATGGGTATGGGTCAGGTCACATTCAGCAAACAGCCAGGGGATGTCTTGGAGAAAATATCAGGGAATTCCTGGACTGTGGAAACAGGTCCAGCAGTCAATTGGCTGCAGCACACAAAATCCCAGACTGGAGTACAGGTAGTTGTGGCCTGGAGTCACCATGTAAGTAATGTCAGTCAGACTGGGCATGCTCCTGCACTTAGCTGATTTGACCCCATATCTGTTGCCTCATCTGCCTAAAGACCTGCTATGTAGACATATGTCTGTACAGACATACAGCTATGTATACATATCTGTTTCACCCTATCCCCCCATGCTTGATTAGTGTCTCTATCAGTATGTTGCATGTGCACACACACACACACACACACACACACACACACACACACACACACACACACACACACACACACACACACATACACACACACACACACACATATATATATATATATATATATATATATATATATATTTTTTTTTTTTTTTTTTTTGATAAGAAGATGTATATATAGCTATATAAAGTAGAATAATACATAGACTCCAAACATATATCTACAGAACATAATTACATTACTGACACACACATAACTACATTTAAGGAGACAACCCTGTTATACAGATTGTGATAGATATGGGCAGGGATGTGCAAATGTTCCCACATACCCCTGAATGCAGGCGTTATCTGTACATACACATCACAACAGCCATCCGATGGAAGCAGTCCAAAGCAGCAACAGTACATAATCCACTCACCCACAGACCCTTGAGCCTGTGGGCTGTCACTCTGCAGACAGACATAGGTATGCAGGTGGTGTAATGTATAATGGGTGCAATGCACTCCTTGGACAGGCCATATTGTTCCACCCACATGTCTGCCTATCAAACTGCAAACAGCCACATATGGCCAGATTGGTAGGTGTACATACATAGCAGGGATATGAGCAGATATCGCACCCCTAGGACACTGGATACAAGAACAGTATTAAGCAGTATAACTCTGCAGGCCAGACATGCTGTCTAACACAAGGCCACTTAGTGTACTCTACAAGTACTGTGCCTGCAGCAACATATATAACAGACATAACCTGTGGTACTATGAGCTGTAGTGTGTAATACCAGTTACGTAGGGGTTTTAATCTCACATCCTCCAACTGTGTGTGTGTGTGTGTATCAACATGTCCCCTCACAGCACTATGGACATGCTCACATGTGCTGTCTCTGTGCAATGGTATGCATTTTATGGCCCTGTGACTGGCTGCTGGCCTCTATATTCCCTCCTGTAGAAGGCCTGCTGATGTCATCCACCTTAACAGCACTGGCTGACAGGGTCGTAGCAGGTAAATAGCATTGCATATGCAATAAGTACTGCGAGCTGTACTGTGTAATACCAGATAGGTTGGAGCTCTAATCTCACAGCATCCCATTCTGTGTGTGTGACTATATCCCCTTGCAGCCCTTCAAACAAGCCCCTATGGGCTATCTCTGTGCAATGGTTATGCATTTCACACCCACTGACTAGCTGCTGGTCTCAACAGTGTCTTCCGTTATAAGGCCTGCTGATGTCATCCACCTGAAGAGCACTGGCTGACAGTACAGTAGTAGATAAACAGCACGGTGCATGTGATAAATACTGTGAGTTATAGTGTGTAATGCTAGACAGGGAGGAGTTCTACTCTCGCAGCATCCAATGTGTGTGTGTCTTCTCAGACAGCACTAGAGACATGTCCATGTGGCCTACTCCTGCACATTGGTTATGCATTTTATGGCCCTGTGACTAGATGCCAGCACTAAATTGCCCTCCTGTACATAAGGATGATTGATGATGATTGTCACAGGGTATAACAACATGATGATGCTGACTGTCCCCATTGTCCCTGACACACTGTTGTACACATATGCAGCTAGGGAGTCATGCACATATACTGGCATACCTTGTTGATCTCATATCTCTGCTGTGCTGCCCTGTCGACCTGTGCCACTATATTTCTGCCATGTGTCCATAGTTGCACCATTCAGACTCCTGGGACAAAAACATAGACAGCTCCATGACACACCTGTCATTCTGTAACACTTCCACCAGTGTACCATCAGGCAAAAAGATACCCAATGTTTGATGTGTACTCCAGACACAAGAAGCATACAGTACCTGTCATGGCATGACACTACTGCACTACACAAACACATGTACATTTATATGGTCACCCTATGCATCAGACACATATATGTAGGTCCCCACATTGATGGCATGGATGGCAGGGATGTGGCACAGGGATCATCACATGCACAGGGTTTGATGTGGTGGTGTTGGAGGCCTAGGCTGTGCCAAACAATTGACAGCATGTGTGTGAGTCAGAAAGGGGTGCTGGTGACATGGGTCATGGAGTGGTGTTGTGTGTGTGTCTGTAGGTAACCTGCATGTGACAGTGGTGTTGGAGTGCGTGCATGTACACAGTCAAGCTCAGTGCTAGCTCTACATGTGCTTATGGTAGACAGCTGTGGACTGTACATGGTAGAGTGGACAGTTCACCATCTCTGGTCATGAACACGAGAAATGGCTCCTCCATGAGTAGCACAGGTAGCACCATGCCCAAGGTCAGATGCGGTGCTAGTACCTGACAGTGACTGCTGTCTGCTGTGCCTGTGTCCCCATGGGACTGCCCAGGACCACATGCCCATGGTCTGCCACATGGTGGTGTGGACAGTACACCTCCTTCTGTAGCGCTGCAGGTGCTGCCACTATGGGAACATGAGTGTGCATGGCCATGTGGACTACCAGCAGATGGTGTTGCTGGCCTACATCCACATGTCCAAAGCCCAACCCCAACCCCAACCACATGTTCCAGCACAGACAATATGCGGTCAAAGACAGACAATGTCTGAGCCCACCATCTGTCCACTACATAAGTGAAATGTTCCATGGCATCACAAATCCAGTGGAGGCAGTCATGGATGTCAGACTGTGCACTATCTATAAACCTAAGCATTCATCTAGTCTTGCATTCGGCTCATGCCAGCCCAAAATATGCAGTGAGTGACCGACAGTGCGACACCTGCAACAGGAAGTGGATGGGCAGCAGTCCTCCTTCAAGCACACCTGTCAATCTGCCTTTGTGGAACTCATCAGCTGTCTGGCTGTGGCCAGTGTCTACACACACTGATTCCATAGTTCTCACACTGTCCTGTACTGTCACCACCCTTTGACTGTCCAATATCTGTGGCCTCTGGTGACTGGGTATGTGTGGGCATACTGACTGTGTGAGGGGACAGTAGTGGCAAAAAGAGTGATGTCAACCTCTGGGACAGAGTCAGCCACTGACAACCCCACCTATGCCTCACTATGGCCACCATCATCATCAGAGTTCAATGAGTCACTGACATCAGGTTGTGAGGGGGACAGACTCAAACCCCCTGTTCACCTGTGAGAAGCAAGACAAAAGGAGTACATTACCACCTACACTATTATGTATGGTAATCCACACAGACTCATACAAATGAGGATCCACAATTGCATTACATTTCCCACATCTTCTCATCTCTGATCCAATGCACAACACACACACACCCACAACAACATACACAGACAACCCAGGCCCTGTTTAACATGCATGTCACCTACATCTGGGTAACATTGCCAGTTCAATACATCTGTAAGGTATGTAATATGGCAGTGCACGTGACAGAACTACACATAAAACCCAGTACACCTATCTTGACAATGATATGCCACTTGTAATGCCACTGTCTCATTATGTACCTTCTTCCTATTGTGTCTGAATAGGAATCTTGGAGTAATTGCCTCATGTATAGCAAGCTGCATAGTTGCTCATGACTATAAGTACAAACATGTTAATGTTTGTACAAATACACACCTGTCATTCTCTAGGCTATGCACTGTAGTTAACTGCTCCGAAATGTAACATACAATTATTCCACTCTAGCTAAGCAGAACACTTGTGCAAATGGCAAAATGACAGCTCTTAATATTCAGAGGATATAACTGATCAGGCAAAACAACAGTATGACACTTACCATGTACATGACCATGAACTCCAGCCACACCTGACATACCGGTGAAAAGGTGAGGGAGAGGTATTGTCAGCAACACCAAATGTTGCAGTGTTACAAGGTAATATGTGCATATATCCGCATGTGCAGTAGCTAATGTGATAATGGCTATATTGCTGATATTCTGAGTATGTGTGCACAACTGTGATGAAAAGCCAACACCCTCCTCCATTGCAGATAGACCTGACTCCCATGTACTGGTCTGTAGAGCCTGCCACAATGACTGCAAATGTATTATACTGGTGAACAGAATCAGCTTACCTGGAGGTGCCTCTGATGTGGATGCTGGGACACCCAACTCCAGGATGTATGGCATGATGGTTGGCTGGGAGCTGTGGACTGATCCTAGGTTCACCAGTAATTCCTCTGTGGCTGAGAGTGGTTGCTCTGTTGCAGGCCCTCCACCAGTGGCAGCAAGATCCCTGGCAATAGCAGCTGCCCTTTGACATGCGGTGTTGACCATGTCTGTGGCCCAGTGTCGAACGTGCTTGAGGTCCTATCCTGTTGCCAATATCATTAACAGCCTTCACAAGATCAGCCCACAATGCTGCCCACTGTTCTTGACTGTGGTGACCCCTTGACAGCAGGATATGATGGTTGAGTTTGAGGGCATCCACTACAACATCATTTTCTGCAGATGAAAATGGAGGATGTCTCTGTCGATACATCGTACCTGCAAGACAACAACAGGGGAACACATTACAGAACCAGATATTTAGATGTCCACTATGTACAGACCCTGCACAACCAAAATGGGCTGCACTATCCACAGCTCCCTCAAATGTCATACTCTGCAGTCTATCAACGCACTACATGTGTGGCTATCACCAAGATAGAAGCAATACCGGTTATGTCCCTGTGTGCAGTGACACAGCGTGTTGTATGTCTATACACCCATCACTGCAGTCTACTGTGGTGTGTCCCCTACAGGCAAAGTCCCACTACTATGTCATACAGCTACTATCAGACAAATAGCTGTGTGCTATTACAACTATATGGGGACAGTTCAGCAACACCAGTGTGCCACAATGAAAGACAGCAATGAAAACCTGCTGTAGTATACCTTCCCTGTAGGCATCATACCTCTCTAATACACATATGTTTCCAGAATGTGAACGTGTGCCTCACAGATGTGGTCTTTTTGGCACACACATGTAAATGTCTGACAAATGGTTGGCCAATCATTGATGGTTTTGCCAGAATATAAAGAATCTTGTTGTCACACACCAGACCTCTCAGAAAACACTTATGCTACAGTAATATCTGTTAGTCTGTTCATACTCTTACTTTCTATGGCCAATATGTATACTGTTGTCACAAATTTGGGCCTGTGTCCCTCCACTAACTATGGCTATGACTATTTCCTGCTGTAAGGGGTTGAAAGTTATGCTAGCTATAGCTCTCAAGCAATGAGGTACGGATGTCAACAAAAGAGTGACTGAGCCAGAGTACATCAGAGACAGTTAGGGATACCTTTACAATGTCAGAACTATTACTGTGTGACAGTGACAGACTGAGAGGAGGTGAATTACAGTACATCATTTGATATTACAGCTGTGTACACCCTTATGTACTGTCAGTATGTCTAACTCATAATCCACTAGCTTTCCTACAACAGCTGACCATTGTTTGAGGGAGTAACAGGGGCAGAGCTGTGATTTGATTCAAAGCAGGGAAAGTTGATTGTCATGCCTGTAGCTGTTGGACAGCAAATTATCACCAACATGTCAGTACCATAGATGTACTACAGGCCGGGTCTATATTAGAACACCGAAGTTTTAAAACTTTGAATGTTCTAATATTGACCCCTATTCAGCAAACGCTGAAAATATCGAACATGCAGAACAGTGAATTTTTTCCCATGGAAAACATTTGCTGTTCCGAAACACATATGCACAACACAAGCACACCAAAAACACAGCAATCCACACACATAAACTTAAAATCCTACAACTAACCCTACACTAAACTGTACATACACTACTATCTATCCACTTACCTTAACGCAAACCCTAACCCTAAGGTCCGTCACTATCGTACACTCAGCTCACCTGCGCCCTAACCCTAACTCACCTACCCAGCACTAACCCTCATGTCCACACAATCACACACTTACCTGACCCACGCCATAACCCTAACTCACCTAACCCACCCTAACCCTCACGTCCACACAATCTCACACTTACCTGACCCATGCCCTAACCTTAACTCTAACTCACTTAACCTGCCCTAACCCTCACGTCCACACAATCGCTCACTTAACTGACCCACGCCCTAACCCTATCTCACCTAACCTGCGCCCTAACCCTCACATCCACACAATCGCACACTTACCTGAACCAGACCCGTAACTTTCCACCACAGTGCTGAAAATAGCGAAGCCACAGAAACGGCCAACCAAATTCTTTCCCTAGGAAATCATTTGGTGTTCTATAGCTTCGCTATTTTCAGCATTCGCTGAATAGGGGTTGATAGAACATTCGAAGTTTCAAAACTTTGATGTTCTAATATAGACCCCTACAGGCCTACTGTTGTAATCCCTGTTCCCCATACCTACATCCTCCCATCTGCATCGCATTATATGAGGACATGTATTACATACCTGGTAGAGTGAAGTAATCCTATTTTGACCAGAACCTCTGCAAACAGCTTGCAAAACCATTGTCTGTCTGAGTAAAGCAACATACAGACCTGTTCCCCATAAACAGTTGATTGCATTTTGTAGGTAATGCTCATTAGCAGCTGATTGCCTGTGCACCAATCTGTGGCTCAGACTTGCTAATTGCATCCCAAACAGCTTGGTTGCACTTTAGCCAATGGCATGGTACAACAGTGCAATATTTAAGGCCTTAATGTAGGCCTCAGTCCCTTTCTTAGTCTTTGAGATGGACATTAGTGAGGTATGGAGACTACAGCATCACAGAGGGTAGGAACAAATACTGTCCACTGTTGAGATTTATGAGGTATGTCCACAGTTTTGCATGATAGATTTGGCCATTGTCCCATGTTATTGTGATTATCTGGAAGTTCAATGTTAAACATTGTGGACTGAAGTCAGTAAGGGGAGAGACATATGAGTGTCAGACGTCATACCCATCAGAATATGCATGCTGATGCAGTAGCTGCTATTCTATTAGCTCACTAGCATTGTAAGGGCAAACTGTGAAACATGTCCCTGTTGCTGGACCTTTAACCCCCCCTTCTCTATAGTGTTGTTTGGATCCCTTGTTCTAGGGGATTGTGAGGTATGGCAGGTCTGTAGCAGCTAGCTTAACATACAGCTGCATATGATCCAGGCTGTAGCTGTTGCTGCAGCCTAGGACACACAGGGGGAGTGGTGACACATTGGAGGACAGCAAGATCTATGTGTAACTAAGGTAGCAGTGTCAGTTCTGTCATTACAGCAGAGTCAGGGTAAGGGTACCCTTTACAGTCCACTTGAGACTTGTGCTTAAGGTACACCTGTTATGTAACAGTGCCAATCACAGAGTAGTAGGCAACATAAGCAGTAATCAGGCTATACAAATATGTGCAGTGTGTCCCTACCTACAGACTTGCAAACATGGTAGCAGTGAATTCAGTAGCAGCAACCTGTGTAGGTTAAAACTGCATGACTCAGCCATTACTTGCTGTGTTCATAAGAATGCAATTGAAGTGCAACATACTGGATTCAGACCCAGGACTGTGGGTGGCAAAATGGACTGTACACAAGGCATTTAACAGACTGACCTACTAAGTCAGTTCTGGAGTAAGTGTATTTGCAAGATATATATGCATACATACAATCTGTGACACACATTGTCTGCATCTATCATTATGTACATGGCTTTGAAAGGCAGTTGTTCTGCAGCAGGGTCCCAGTAGTACATATGTAGTTTGCCATTGCTGAATTAGCAGGTGTGCATAAAGACATTTCTGATAAAAGGGTACATTTACCTGCTATCCCAGGCCTCATGTACACCCATTATTATTTGTCTATGTACTGATGTACATTTTGCATCAGTGTGCCAAGGACACTCTCATTTTTCCCAGTTTATGTACTTGTCCCAGTTTATGTCCTTGCAGTCTATCAGTGGCACTCAGTATATTTTGCTAGAAACTCCAGTTTTAATTAAGAGCTGAGTGATTTAGTGGGCTAGTGCACTATGCTGTAGTTGACAGTGGTCCGCGTTTGAAACTTGGCAGTGATGACTATTTTATACATGTGCCTAACTCTGTAAGAAAAACATAAGATCATTAAGGCAGTTTAAAGCACTTTTAAGTGGGCTTGATTGGTTTTGTACATTAGCTCTGCACAAACCCATGCTAAAAATTTAAAAAGAAAAGAAAAAGCAGTGATAGGACAGTGGTGAAATGGGGGAAAGCAGGGGGAAAATACACTGAAAGGCAGGTAGGGATGTGCAGGACAGGAGTAGGGAAGACCCATAGCTTTCCATTTCTTGTACAGCAACACCTGTTCAGTTTGACATATTTTTGTGGATGAATTTGGACTCTCAAACCCCAGAAAGAGGGGTGAGGACACCATAAATGTGGATCAAATTAGTTGTGTCCAGTGGACATGTGTGAAAGGGAGAGCTATGTATGGGGTAATATATATATATATATATATATATATATATATATATATATATAAATATAGGTATTTGTGGGGAGGTAAGCTGAGTAGGAGAGGATGCAATTGCAGACAGACAAGACCAACAAGACAACAGACAGGGGCAGTGTGTGACACGTGGTGGGTAAACACCTTGGATTGGGAGGGTGTTGTGGAATCTGAGAAGCATGTACCTCCAGACTGCAGCAGCATGACTGAGCTCCCCACCCATGGGCAGTCAACATTGCTCCTTCACTGCCCTGAAGGTGGCTGTACTGGAGGATGGACACCAGGGCCATCAGGACCCACCTGTTTGTCCAGTCTGCCCTCGAGCCGGCATAGGCATTGTTCATAACTCCTATGAAGAATCCTGTGCACCATGGCCAGTAGTCAATCTTGGATGACTACCACTCCTCTCCCACCACTCCTGGGGGGGGCTATCCCCTGAGGCAGTTCCACCAGATGGTGGTGCAGGTTCAGCAAACAGGGCACCACCAGTTTGGATCCCATAAACCCAGGTACCCGGTACCACGGCTGGCTGAGGTAGGGTAGGCAGATCAGTAGGAACTGGCCTACCCTTTTGTGCTGTGGTGATAGAGGTATAGCAATGTGTATAGCTTAGTTATGAACAAAAAAATGTATTAGTAATAACAGCATGCCAGAATGTTGGAAATAACCCAATCACATTTCAATGCATATCATATAGAACACAACAATAAATAACATAACAGTCAGTATATTAGCAGCATGCCAGTAACAGTTATGGCAAAAATACTGATAGATATAATGCACGGAATCCCCAATAAGTGCTAGCTCACCTTAGTGCAACAATAGCAAGAACACACTCCGTTCATTCGTTAAAATCAGCTATTTAATGCCCAAGACAGAATAAAAACGATAAATACATCCAACAAATTCACTTTGATGCCAAAGTGTTCGAAAGTCCATGAAAATGGAGAACGTAGATTTCAATACATCCAACAATTCACTTTGATGCCAAAGTGTTCGAAAGTCCATGAAAATGGAGAACGTAGGTTAAGCGCTTTCACCCGATAATCGGGCTTCTTCAGAACACTGTATACCTGAATAATACGCCTTAAATAAATATTTTGGCGCCAAAAATGTTTCAAAAAATTAAAGGGACATTGCCCTGTAGTTGTGTTTATCCTAAAGTTGTTTCCCATACTTTTTAACTAAGCATTCGCTATGAGTGCAAAATATTCATAAAAGTGTGCACAAGTCTAAATGACTATCAAAACTACAACAAGTATGTTACATAGTGAACACTTAATTTACATGTAATACCATCAATGATGCAAATAACATCTTGTTGACTTTTATGAAACATCTCATTACAGTGATCTGTCAGTTATTAATTATAATAAAATATGCTGAAAGCGATATCACTGAACATTATATATATATATGTCTAAAATAATATATATATCTAAAATACTATATATATTATATATATATATATATATATATATATATATATATATATATATATATTAGAAAAAAACAATACTGATCTGACTGTGAAAAGTTCATTTGTACCTATTGGTTATCCTGTGGTCAAAATGTATGAAAAAATAATGACTAGGGAGTTGTACAATTTATACAAGTCACAACATCATAAAGGTTATAGTAATCTCACCACAGGCGAAATTGATACATTAAAGGAATTACAAATGGATTCTAGTATCAGAGTCATGAAACCAGACAAAGGAGGGAGGATTGTCATTTTTGAGACCCATGAATAGAATAAGAAAATGTACGACCTACTATATGACACAGGTAATTATGAATTCATTTCCATTAATGAAATCAATATCGCTTATCATAGAATAGATTCATATTTAGAGGAATTTCTTATAGATGGTAGGATTAGTACAGAATTACACAAATTTTTGACTGTTAAGTATCCAAGATTAGCTACGTTGGTTGGAATACCTAAAATTCATAAATCCATTAACGATCCTCCTTTCAGGCCGTTCACTTCTGGAAGTGAATCTAAAACATTCCCTATAGGTAAATATACAGATGTGAGTCTTAAACATATATATTCAAAATACCTCATGTGGTGAAAGATTCTTGAGAATTTTTGAAGGTATATCCTATAGAAAAATGGAATAAGGGATGGTTATTTGTCACAATAGACGTGATAGACCTATTTTCATGCATACCCAAAGAGAAAGGACTGGAGGCCTTTACCAACAGTATGAGACAATTTTCTGATCTAGATTGGGATGAAATTAATTTGATCATTGAGTGTATTTCAGCTGTACACCACAAATCTATTACTTACCTTTATTTTTAAAATGAATATCTTTTTTGATTGTTCTCACCACTGTAACTGTTTGTGCCGCATGCCACTGTAAAAACATGTCTCTTGTAATTTGTGTGTATACTGATTATGTCTAAATAACTAAATGTCTCTGTAATTTTTCTTTGTGGAGCTTTTCTTCCCGGGACTTTGCTGAAAAAGGGCCTTTTTGGCTCAGTCAGACACCCCCGGTTAACAAATGTAAAATAAAAAAAATAAATAATGAATATCGTATTAGAACATAACTTCATTTATTACGAAATGGAACATTTCAAGCAGACCAGGGGGGTAGCTATGGGAGCAGCTTGTGCTCCCATGTTTGCCAACCTGATCATGCTGGATTGGGAACTCAACACACTTTTTCCCAGTACATATTTTCATCATATTGAGTATTATTCTAGATTTCTAGACGATATTTACATTTTCTGGAATTCTAGTTTGGAACAACTAGAACAATTTATACACTTTCTTAATGGTAGTAATGAATTTTTAAAATTCACCTATGCATATAATACTACTGGTATAGCCTATTTGGATACCTTCATTTATGAACATGAAGGAAAATTACATTCCAGAATACATAGGAAAAATACATTTTCAAATGACTATTTGCAATATCATAGTTTTCATCCCACTAAACTCAAATATAATATCTACAAGGGTCAATGTATTCTGCCCTGTAGAATGACATCGGACTTCAACACTTTGGTTTGTGAACTAAATACAGTAACAACTATGTTCAAAGATAGGGGATACCCCATTGATATGATGGACAATGTGACTAAATATATTTTAGAAGAGTGGGGAAAAAAGTACAAACCTCTATTAGGATTAGGTAAACATATATTAGGAGAACCCTCCACTGACTTGAATACTAACGGTGGTAAAAATAAAAATATCAAGGCTAGCCATCAGAGAGCATTCATTATGTTATACAGTCCCGTATCTAGAGATATTATTGACTTATTGACTAAATATTGGTATTTAATAACTGGTGGCTCTATATTATCTGAAGTAATGGGAATGAAACCAGGAATAGTCTATAAAATGGGTAACAATATTAAAATGTTATTGCAAAAACACATACAATATGACAGGAAGCATAATACCACAATAGAAGATTATACTAAGAAATTTGGACGTTTCAATCAATGTAATTACATTAATGAAATCAAGGAAATTAAACTACAAAATATTATGAGAACCAACATAGAGTGTTCAAAGGGCAATTGCAACTCTAAAATGATAGTATATTTGGCGACTTGCAATCAATGTCATTGTTACTACGTGGGAAAGACAGAGAGGAGTTTAAATAAACGCATTTATGAACATAATTATAAAATTAGGAAGAAGGATTCAACTAACGCACTGTCAAGACACGTAGAAACCAAGGGACATACTAAAGGATTTAAATTTGCAATAATTGATACTATTAAAGTTGACCCTAGTGGGGGTGACATTAAAACACATCTATTATATAAGGAGGTATGGTGGCAAATCTATTTGGATGCTACCACCATACCTGGATTAAATGACAGTATTTCATTAAAATCAATTCTAACACATTAATTTTTGATGAAAATTAATTAGTTTATTTTTCAATATAATTATATAAATTTATATTAGATAAGACTAATTTTAATTAATTAATTAATTATTTGAACTATCAATATATAATAATCAGGATTAGTAAATTTTATGTACAATAGATTTTATGTACAATAATATTTAAGTTATGGAGTAATTTTCATCATTATATTCATCTAGAAGGGCAGTCATCCCTTTATAGGATTTCTTAACTTTAAAGGAGAATATAGATAGTAGAATAATATGTTACCCAAAACATATTTTAAAAAAAGAGCAGTGTATGGTTATCATATACTCGTCCTTCGTTTGAACTTAGGTCAGCTGATATAGCTTTCATCTGACACAGTTTATCTATAGATATGATATTATGTAATTGGGAGTTATATTAATTAAACATCCACTATGACAAGCGACATAGTACGAAGATAAAACCAACACTTTAATACTTTAATATTTGACACACTTTATATGCCCTATGTATTACACACATGTAGGAATAGTGATAGAATGAATTTTTTATGTTTTTTCATTACTGGTGCATAATAGAATATAAATGGGCAGTAGCCACCAGGAATACTTTGTATAAATTGTGCGAACATCAAGAGGAAGCATCCACCTATCAATTTTTATTTCAAGACAAGTACAGGAGAATAAGTAGATAATGTTTGATTGTACATTTAACAACAAAAGATCAGCGTATATTTAAAATTGCAGCAGTTTTATTTTATTAAGATTTTTACACATTTTTTAAAAAATTAATATATATATATATATATATATATATATATATATATATATATATATAGTATTTTAGATATATATTATTTTAGACATATATATAATGTTCAGTGATATCGCTTTCAGCATATTTTATTATAATTAATAACTGACAGATCACTGTAATGAGATGTTTCGTAAAAGTCAGCAAGATGTTATTTGCATCATTGATGGTATTACATGTAAATTAAGTGTTCACTACGTAACATACTTGTTGTAGTTTTGATAGTCATTTAGACTTGTGCACACTTTTATAAATAGTTTGCACTCATAGTGAATGCTTAGTTAAAAAGTATGGAAAACAACTTTAGGATAAACACAACTACAGGGCAATGTCCCTTTAATTTTTTGAAACATTTTTGGCGCCAAAATATTTATTTAAGGCGTATTATTCAGGTATACAGTGTTCTGAAGAAGCCCGATTATCGGGTGAAAGCGCTTAACCTACGTTCTCCATTTTCATGGACTTTCGAACACTTTGGCATCAAAGTGAATTATTGGATGTATTGAAATCTGTGTTCTCCATTTTCATGGACTTTTGAACACTTTGGCATCAAAGTGAATTTGTTGGATGTATTTATCGTTTTTATTCTGTCTTGGGCATTAAATAGCTGATTTTAACGAACGAACGGAGTGTGTTCTTGCTATTGTTGCACTAAGGTCAGCTAGCACTTATTGGGGATTCCGTGCATTATATCTATCAGTACTTTTCATTGGAGTTATGGCAAAAAGCCAACAACATAGGTATTTAAGAGGATATGTTAATATGCAACCATTATAATACACAACAATAGTAAAACACATGCCCCAAAATAAAGATTCATGTAACAGCAAATGTTAATAGTATACCATAACCAATGGATAACAATAATAAATAAATGAAGATAAGGGGTGGAGAGAGACAAATAAACAGTCCATTAATACCATTAATAGTCTATTTTGTGGAGAATAATACTGCTATCTTCTCTACAGGTCTGTCCTTTCTTTATGTTTACAAGTGCACTATAGCTGCTGCGGCACGTACATACCTCTCAAGCTATCAGCATGGTGCAGTATGGGCTGTGCCGTAACAAATGCGGGTAGTAAACTACACAGAACACTTGCACATCAGGTGGACCTATGTAACTACAAAGGTGTACTGTGAGCTGATGTAGTGCTACATTCCTGGTTAGATTCTCATGTCAATGGTAAATGTGTGACAGAGGGATTACGAGTTAGTAATTACATTGCATGATAGCATGACACGAAAGACATGTATGTGTACAATACAAAAACTATACTATTAGCAGGTCTTGCTTGACAGACATAGGATAAAACCCAATATTTATTTCCTTAATTTTATGCTGTATATTCACATACCTGGTAATGATTTTAACAGTCTGTGACATCTAAGCACGCAATTATTTACCCAGACTATGGCCTAACTCACCATTTTCCTGTAGTTCCTATGGAGAGAAAATCTGTAATCATTTTGTGACTGCTACTATAGTATATAGTGCTACATTGCACTGGATTCGAACCCTGGTCTGTATGTGGCAAAATGTACTTCAGACAGAGCATTTACCAAACTGAGCTACTGAGTCACTGCTGCTTACTGATTGACTATGTTCCTAGAGCTCACCTGGAACCAATATATGACCTGGTATTACTGTTACAGTTTTATAGTAGACTGCAGTGACAGTTGAACACACAAGCATGAAATCCAAGCATGACAAAGATACTAGGTAACCTATACATTACTACATAGAATGCTGGTGTACACAATATATTGTTAGTGGGTTGAAATATCTGTGAAGTCTACAAACTATATCAGATTATTGGGTTGGCTAGCTCACCCATATACATTTGCAGACAGTATATTTGCAGTATACAACTATTACACTGTTATACTTGCCTGCAGCACCATACCTCTGAGCCTGTATGCATACAGCTGAAATGCAGTGGTTAAAACTAGACAATCCTGATATGCACAATATATCCTGGGTGTTATTGTAATTGATTCATATGTCATAAATACGTAATTCATTTCTTGTAAAACAGCTCTGAAGCTACACTCATTGCACAACACTCGTTATTAGATATACCTTGAGGAAGACACTGGTATTGTTTTGTGTTTTTATTGCAGAACAGTTGTCATACGCAATTTCATACAAAACAGCCATAATTCCACACATATTGCACAACACAGCTTTATTAGAGGTACCTCCATGCATTTACTGTTAGAATTTCAGGTTTTTATTGCACAAAAGTTGTTGTAATGCAGGTACTGCAATACAGCTGTAATTCCACATTTATTGCAGTAGAAACTTTATTTCATTTACTTTAGTATAGTTAATACTTTACTCTTCCCTGCATATTGCACTACAGTTGGCAGTAGTCAGTTATGGAAGTATAGGTCTATGTCCACATTCATTGCAACACAATCTTTACTGTGTATACCTAACGGCAGGCAATGCTTTACTCTTTCTTGCTTATCTGACTATAGATTGCAAAATACAACTGTACTCACCACTCTCACAGTGCAACCTGACCAAATGGCTAGCATGTGCCTCAACATTGCAAGCCCTCTCCTCTGCAGTTGTTGGGAGAGGAGGACACCATTATGCATGCCACTTTAGCAGACATTCAAGTTTACATATTGGTGGAACACAGGGAATGGTACTTACATACATGTGGGACATTCCCAGCCAGGAATTATTAGACCCAGGTGTCCAACAGAGCCCCCTTCCATCTTTTCAGGTCATCATGGTGGTAACAACACTGCTAAGCTATGCAGGGGATACCACAAATCCCCATGGTGAGATCCTTTGCCAGATGGTCCCAGGCTTCTGTATTTCACTCTGAGCCCAGGTAACCTCTGCATCAGCTGGTCCTCATGTTTTTTACAAGGAGTGCAGCTATGACCCAGGACTCCTGAATGCCCCAATGCTTTCCCAAAAGCACAAACCCTCTCCAATGCCAGTCATAGTGTATTCCTCAGAGAAAGTACTCCAATGAATTAAGCTGTATTCCCACCTTTTGAGCTTAATATAGCCTGTTTTCCTGCCTTTACACACCATTAGACAATTTTTAAAAATGTGGTGTGTCGCTTGGCACTGCACAAACCAGTGCAGCTGAGCTGAGCAGTACTTAAAACTAGCAATGCTTTAGCAGTGCTTATCAATGCTTAGCAGTGAGTAAACCAGCTAAGCACAGCCAAACAATGCCAAAGACGGCCAAGCAGTGCCTAAACAGAGATTGTTTAAGCAGTGCTTAGCAGGTATTACCAGAGCTTAGCTGAGCACAGCATATCAGGATTGAAAAATAATCATAATAATTTTTCTTTGGAAAATAAATGCTTAATTTCCATTCCATATAGTCAAACCCTGCACCTACTTCACATAAGGCCGTAACTCTAATTACTTGGCTACGGGGATTTGTGGAATGCTGCTATACTTTTACATGTACCTCTGAGCTAACTTTAATGACTGCTAAGCACTGTGCCGCGCTGCACAAACCCTCTAAGTTATGCTTAAACTTGACCTTTGAATCACAAATTGAATGCATCTGGTTTCTATTTTTAGATGTCTGATATCTCAGCGCCAGTTAGCACTGCTGCACTCAGTGCCATGCAAACTTGAAAAAAAGTTAAAGAAATAAAAAAAACTTAATTACATTGCTGTAATGCACTTGGACAGTGCATGGAGTGTGTTACTTATCTGTGGATATAGTTAGTCACACACTGCTTACACTGATTCAATAACCTTGTTCCACAGATCTCCCTCAGCTATGTGCCATCATTGATATGCATGGCGAGCTACCGAGGGGGAACTGCATACACGGACATGGTAACTTCCGTGTAGGCTCTACACTATGCCTACACAGATTATATTAAATCTGTGGGATTTTTGTGTGTGTCTGTGTGTGTGTGTGTGTGTGTGTGTGTGTGTGTGTGTGTGTGTGTGTGTGTGTGTGTGTGTGTGTGTGTGTGTGTGTGTAATAAAGGACCCTTACTCTTTTCAATGATTGTCAAGGGATCTTTTAAATCCACCAGAGATATAACTAACTCAAGCAAAATAGAGAAGCTTAACATCTCATCTGAAGGATGACACACTCAGAAATCTAGCACCCCCTGTTGTTGTAGTGCAGTAATAGGAATCCAACTACCTCTTGTGGAAAAGAACCCACAGATGTCTGCATCAAAGATGATTGCACTACCTTTAGGGCCACTGATACTGCATGACAGTTTATGATTCTCACATTGAGCAGTGCTACCTTTATACAGTTTTGAATCTGATTGGCTAATTAGGTAATCTGAGGAGACTGACCTTTCCTAAAAAAGTGCCACAGGGAGGAGAAAATCTTGTCCAATATACAGAAGTCATAAGGGTATTGCTTATCTCTTCCTAGGTTGATATATATTGTATCCCCTTAGAATGACCAATAGCTAAGCCAATAATTGAAGTCAGTTATCTTTTTTGTATTGTGTCATCATTCTTGACAATGGTTGGATACTGGTCAACACTAGTTTCACATTAGTTTCAGATACATATTCCAAGAGCTCTATAATGTCATTCTTCATATGTCATATATATACTTAAGGTGAGGGACTTGAGGGCACTGTGAAACTTGACACATGAGAGGGAGCATAACAGTCACTCTGTTCTTGCTCATTCTGATTTGTGGTATATTTGAGTGTCTGACAATGGAGTCACCTATGACTAAGAGTTTGTGGGATGTACTGTCTCAGCCTTTCTGCTTTAATGCCTTTGGCCTGCCAGCTGAGTAACCCATTTTGGTAGTTGTGTTTTCTGTAGTGTCTGTTTATGTTGTTTGCCTGTTAGTGTGATGCTAAGTGTCCTGTGTACCAAATCGTTATCTAGGAGGTTTTTGTGGTTTAGACAGAACATGTTTAAGTACCTCGACATAAGCATTATATGTTTGTCTATTACATGGCGGCCATGGCTGTATGAGGTGATAGATATGGTCTACAGTCTCTGAAGAGCTTAACCATTAAGGTTACTAGGTACTTACATCTCTCACACGTAATTGTTGACAGGAAAATGTTTCATCTCTGTTAGGATAGGAAGGGTAAATGACAGTTACAGTTTTTAGTGAGTCACATTATGAATGTTACTAATTTCTATTTGATCATTATAGTTCTTTCTTGGCATGAGAATGATAATTGTTAGTACTGAACATAAACTTTGCTGCTTGGAACATCCACTAGAGCTTAATGTGTGACATATTTTTCTCTGTGTTTTTTTCTTTTATTCAGAACAGTGTAAAAATGTATGCTACTTTCAGTCACATGCAGTATTGTTTCCCCTTCCAGCTGTGATAAAATTAGTGATACATTAAAATTTCCATCAGCCATTTTACGATGCTGTGAATTATGCAATTGTATCCTCAGACTTACCATGCTGATTCACATAATGATAGAGATATATTCTGTACCTTTTTTGTTTGTCTTTGTCTCCAATACATGCATTCTGTACTGCTACCCTTCAAATGATTTCTGCAGTTCTGGAGACTGGCTATGAAAGGGTATATATGTATAGAGTTTTGTATACAAATGTAAGCACCCATGGTTTGCAGTATTCATTCAGTAAGTATAGGTTCAGTATATGCGTAACAGAAAATAAAGAATATTTATATAATTTAGCAGCATACTCCAGTCATGAAGGTCCAATTGTTACACTAAGCATTTCAGCAGTATTTATGCATAAGGTTTGGCAAAGTTGAGCCAAAAGTAACTGAAAATTATACTGACTGTTACATGTAAACAAAACTTTCCCCATTGCATCACAGTTGCTCCCTATTAGACTTTGAATATCTGCTACTGATTACAATGCTTTGCTTGTGTAAAAATTAATATCAACAAGAAATGATGTTAATGTCATGATAGCAGTATATGACTTGTGAACACCATTACTGTGTGTTGCTTCTTGGACACCTTTATCAGTACAATATGATAAATAACACATCGTAACCTTAGTTGAAATAGAAATTAACAGAGAAAGTGGTGAACACTGACAGTTTTGCAGACACAGTAGAACAAACAGGCAAAGTGATGTTGACATGGACAGCTTTAGGCATAGGCCAAATAGGCGGTGGTCTATAACCCTACTCCTGCTTCTGTGGTAGGGGAGATTTTCAGGATTTTTTTTTTATAGTAAACAATCATGGCATTTCTTTACTATAAAAAAGTAACCAAATAAATAAATACATAAATAAATAATGGAAAAGCATTCCTACTTGAGCAGTTAGAGTGGCACCTTAGGAAGATAGGTCTGCCCATCTGGCCATTTGATTTGTTGGCCTCAGGTTGTTCTGCAATGAATTGAGTAAAATCTTGTGCAGGAGAAAGCAAGAAGTCAAATAAATTCAAAACTGTGACAGGCTGCCACTAATAGTAAGATCACGGATGGCATGAGGAATTTTTTCTTAGTATTGTTATTGGCAGACATCTGGATCTTTTGGATAGCTGGGGGATGGGTAGTCCTCAATTGTCCCTGATTTTCAGAATGTTCCTGACCAAGCCATTTATGCCTGCCCTGTCTGCATCATACCTTGCGATTTCCTCAGTTTTTGCATAATGCCCAGATTTTTGCTATATATTTTTGATAGGTTCCACATAAAAATTGTGGTTTTCTGGCAAATCATCAAAGACTGAAGGCATTAAATGACAGATGTTTTCATTTCAGACTGCATATCCTTTGAAAAAGTTATGCCTAACAAGTTTCAAAGTTTATAAAAGCAATGTCTAAAATATGTGCTTGAGTCTGAAACTTTGTCCACCTATTAGTTTTTATTTTGTCCAGATTTCTTGTGCTGAAAGGTATGTACCTTGATTTTTTTTTTTAATTTCTTGGCAAAAAAAACCTACTGCGGTGGTGGTGCTGCGGTAGCATTGTCGCCTCATAGCAAGACATTGTCCCGTTCGATTCTCAGCTAGAGCGTCTTCTGTGTGGAGGCATACGTGAATGGGGCATTTCTTCGTTAAAGGTTGGGCATCAGGGCTGGTAACTCGGTACGTAAAAATCCACTGCCAATCATTAGAGGACCGGAGTTCCACAGTGGTGACCCCTAACCGGGAAAAGCCGAAAGACACAAATTTCTTGGTAAAAAACTATGGATTGCAATCAGTCAAAATGCCAGACACTAGAGTTTTGTGCTTCTTTTTGCTAGAAAATTGTTATTGATTCAAAACTTGTTGTTCTGCTAACTTAATGAATTTTACTAACATAAAAATGGTGGCCTGTCTGTCATGGAATATGACTTCTTTTTGCCTACCATCTGCACTTTGTAGGATTACTGTGATTGTGTGAAGTAACTTGGGAGACTTTAATATCTGGCTGTTTCTGTGGACCAAGGCTGAAATACAAGACATAACTTACTTTAAACAATCCAAAATATTTTCATGTAGGTTTAGAAGTGGCTTTGAATGACTTATAATAAGACAGGAATGCCTATATGGAACAAGGGGGTGTCTCCCCTGTACCACCCCAGCTAAATACAAGATTGACTGTGACAACACATTTTAAATGCCTTTCCCTCCTGTGGTGGGAGTGCAGGGGGACTGTGGCAACCCCTGATGGACTAAGGCAGGGTTTGCCACTGTGCACCCTGTGGGGTGTCTAAAATAAGTTTTACCAAATGCAATATATGGTTATCATTTTTAGCTAAAACTGCTGGGGGCTGTCTGTAGAAGGTAAATAACCCACATGTTTTCTCAGTTGAAACATCATTATCTGGCATTGCAGGACTAGTGTGCATTTGCCGGATTGCAGTGATTTATGTGAAGCAAGTTGGAATATTTTAATGTGTGACTACTGTTTTCATGGGCAAACATGGAAATACAATACAGTACATGGCTACCCTTTTTAGCTTTAATTGCTGGGTGGGGAGTGGGAACTGTTTGTAGAAAGTAACTGATCCTATTGTTGGTTTTCTCAGTTTAAAGAGTCACTAACTACCTTTGCATGAGTAGTGTGCATTCAGCAGATTAACATGATTTGCATGGAGCAACTTGGAATATTTTAATGTGTAACTGCTGTTTGAATGGAAGTTCACAGAAATGCAATACAATATATGGCCATCATTTTTTATCACTAATTTATAAATTGCACAAAGAAGTAGTTATAACTGCTGAGTGAATGCTGGATCTGTCTGTTGGAAATAATTGACTTCTTGTTCTTTGCTCAGCCCAAACAGTCACTATCTGGCTTATAGGACTAGTATACATTTATGTGATGTAAGATGGACTACGTAACTGAACATCTGAGATATGTACAGGCAAAGTAGATGCAATTGTCGGGGCTGTCTGTAGAGGAAAGTGACTAGTTGTCTCCTGTTCATAGGATGAAGTAAATGCTTTGAAGGGTGATTTTAAGCTTAACCAATAATATAAGGTTCAAATCAAACCCTGTACTTTGTGTCTTTGAGATGAAGACCTTAACCATTATGTACAACCCACCCACTAAAATTGACATTTCAACAAAAGACAATCACTGTGCTTTCTTCATAGGTTAGTACGAGGTTAGTTGCCCATGTGGACCATTTTTAAGATTATCCAATTTTTCTAAAAAGTGAGACTCAAGCTCTGTACTTTGTGTCTGTGAGGTAAACACCTTAACCATTATGCTGACCCCCTCTTGTGCATTATTCTGTAATTGCAGGTATAATGTGGAATGTGTGAAGCAACCTGGAATACCTTAATATGTGACAACTGTCTGTGTGGAGCAAAGATGAACTGCATTACGTGGCCATTCTATTCTGTCACAATCAGATATTTGAACTGAACCACAATGTGACTATTATAGCCTGGAGGGGGCAAATGTGCCTGAATAAAAGCAACTGACAATGTTGTAATTTGTTCAGTTTAAATTATCTTTCAAAAACGAGGCATAAAATGCATTGCAGAACATCCAGACTTTCAGAACGTCCTGAGGCATGGTGACCCTACATTCCAATGCTGCATAAGTGGATTTTGACACAAGCTCAACAGCAACTGTCCTAAAATTTACATAGTCTAAAACTTGCACTTCCTAGAGGTGTCCACAGGAGCCCACTGGAGCTTATGTAGAGGTCTGGGAATTATATCCTTATTTATTTAAATTTCTTCAGAAATTTCAGAAGTGTGCACAGTTCACTATAGATTGAGTTAGGTTAGGGACAGTGTGGTCATTATTTCAAGTTTAAGTGCCTGAGCTCAAGTATTGTACAAATAGTGTCTAAAGAGCTTCATAAAATGTAAATAAATGTAATTAAACAAACAACCACATTAAAATAAATTAGTTAGTGATTATGTTTAAGCTTATTCAAACAAATATGTTTTAGGCCCCATTTATAACTTGCTAATGTGGGCATGTCCTGGAGCCAGGCAGGAAGTAAGTTCCATAAGAAAGGACCTTGGTACCTAAAGGAGCAATGGTCAGAAGAAACAAAGTTATAACACGGAACAATAAGGAGGCCTTGAGAACTGGAGTGCAGAGTGTGAGCTGGACACTAGCTGCGTAGAAGGTGTCATAGGTAGAGTGTGACAAGGTCATGAAGTGAAAGATAAACCATAACAAGAACATAATGTGTTGTCTTACAGGAAGTCAATGCAAGTTCCTCAGTGTTAGGATAATATGATGTTTCTTGGATTGCCTGAAAATAAAACAGCAGCAGAATTTTGCACCAGTTATGACAGTGTGATAAACTGAGATGCTGCCAGCCTTGCTAGCTGGAATTTTGTAAATAATTATGTTACTTGAAAATATTAATATGATTTATATAGACATGTGACACTGCCAGCCAGCTATATAGAATTGTGTAAATAATTCTATATCATTTGTGAATAGTAACATTATTTGTATGCTTACCTTAAACATGTAAGAAAACTACATGTTCTGTACTGAGCTTCAAGACTGTAACCACAGTGCACCCTGCTGGAAAAGAGCAGAAATGTGTATAAACTCTATGCCTATGTAAATGTATGTTACATAGCAGAAATTGGGATATGCAGAGTTAACTTGCAAGACTCTAAGAAAATAAGTTGATAAGTAAAGAGTCGTATGATGTGTTATAAAGCTACTTTATCTTAGCTAAGAGACAGGATGTCTAGGCTAGGGGTGTCTTTCTATTGTCTGGAAACAGAGGTAATTACAGGTTTCCAAGGTAATTGTTTTATGACTTTCAGATTCAAGCATGCTTCTATCAGCTTCTGAGAGATAAGTATTTTTAAGAGAGACATGTTAAAAATTTAAGTTCCTGCTAGCCTGGGAAACTTATGCAGAGGTGCCAAGAATTATGTAATCTGAGATGATTTAGCAGTAATGTGTATTATTAACTTAAGAACTATCTCAGAGAAAAAGTCAGTGCACTTTGTATCTTGTTCTGGACCTTACAAACAACCTCTCACCAGTACTTGCTTTGCTCTGTAGGTAAGACTTAGATCTTAGTATCTCTCTTAGAGATAGATAGGAAAATAGTTATATCAGTCTAGATGTTTCTGTATTTATGTGAGACTGTCCTACAATGTTGTTTTAAAGTATTCCCTGTCTTTCTGAACTCTATGGTCACTGTGCTTAGTTAATGAGTATTGCCTTGTGCTTTTATTATTTATTATTATTAAATATATTTAAATCTTTTAATTATGGCTGGTTTGCTTACAGATATTTAAGCTCGTAAAGTACTTGCATGTATTTGGTAATAATGTACAGGCCACTCTGGAATAGCTTTAGTTTGGTCACACTTACCATTTGGATGATAGTAACATTACACAGTAGAATTGGTCACCCTTTGGGAAGGGTCTTTCAGTAGCTAAGTAAAAGTGGTTGTGGCAGAGACTTCTACCTTATAGTCTGGGCAGAAGGGTGCATAGCTAGTGAACATGTCCCAGCCTTCCCCAGGAGTGTCTGTGTATTTGTATATAAACCAATTCTCAAAGTGTTTGTGTGTCAGCTACTTGGGCAGGGACATGAAGCCCTGGTTGGGCAGAGATGATGCTGGAGGTTTTGGCTTGACCACTCAACTGAGATCTTAACCCTATAGCTGTGCCAGTGGGGAGTCTTATTGAGGATCTGGAGAAAGAGGTAGAAACCAGCCCCAGACTGACTGTGATCTATGTGTGCTCTTAAGGGAAATTGAACTTTACGGTTTGTGTACTTGTCATCCTCCCAATGTGTATGTCCCTCACTGGTACTAGTGGTGAGGATTGAGGCTCCTTGTTTACTGGGCCAGTGCACGCGTGTCACATATTACTAAAATGTGGTGTGTAAGTTTCAGAGACTTATCAAAACTTACACCAAGCTCATGCATCTTTGACACAAAAATAAATTTGTCGCCATGATAAAAAAAGATCTGGTGTGAGAAATGGGAGGGAAGAGTTCCTTAAAGTAGCATGGACAATCAAAGTTATTATCTTAGAGGTGCTGAGTTTAGGTCAGTTATTGATAAATTACAAGGCTTTCTTAGTTATGTTTGTAATATCAACAGTACAATGCAGCAATGCACTAAGCTAACTGTGAACAATGTTACCTACACTGAGGCTGAAGATATATAGTTGACAGTATCCCTGGATGCATCTTAAATAGCATTAAGCACAATTTAACCACCCCAATAACGCTGTTCAACCTCAGCCTCTATGCAGGTTTTGTACAAAGTGAATGGAGAACAGCTACAGCTATTCTCCTGCATAAGAGAAGACCTTCCACAGATCCAGGCAATGACAGATCCATATGTCTCACCACCTTATATGCAAAGCCATGGAAAACATCATGGAACTATTCAATAAGGACATAGGAAACATCTAAACACAGACTCATCTCAGTTTGAATTTATCAAGAGCATGCTTACTCAACCTGTTGGACTTTTTTGAAAAGGTCACTACAGCAGTGGATGAAACTAAAATGGTACACACCACATGCCCTGACAAGGCTAAAGCTTTTGATGCAATTTCCCACACAGGCATAATAGAAAAGTTAAATCAATGGGGAATAAACTCCTGTGTCACCCACTGTATTGCCAACTGGCTCACAGACAGAATGCAGGAAATGAAAATGAAAACAGGAAAGTTACCTCCACAGGTAGACCAGTCACCTGTGGAGTCCCCCGGGTTCTGTACTGGGACTTCTTCTGTTTGGCATCTACTTCTCTTAAGTAATATCCAGAACCAAAGCAGTCTGGATAACTAAATTTATAGAAAACTACAAGCTAGGAGCAGTCATTGAATCCCTAAATGACTGAGCCATCCTGCAAGAAACTTTGTACTTTGCCACAAATAAAAAACATGGTGCCAAACTCACAGACTAACACTCAATGCCAAAAGTACTTTATCATATCCTTTGGGAAGTCATATACCCCAGGGAACTACCACATTGACCATACACCCCAAGAGATGAGACAGTTGTTTCAGATTTGCAAATTCATGTGGACAGTGACCTAGCTTTTCACCAACATGTGTCCATCATTGTAATAAAGTCCTTCTATATCCCACAGCTTATAAACAAAGGGACTGTGCCTAGATATAGAAATGTCATTGTCCCCTTTTACTCACCCCCTCATTAGACCAATCATTGAGTATAGAGCCCCTTTCGGCATGTATCTATGCACACTAGGCATCAAATGGAAATCCCACAGAGATACCATACTGAAAGCATCAAATCCTAAACAATATGTCCTACATGGACCAACTCAAAGCCCTGTCACTATACTCAGCATCCTACAGACTGCTAAGAGGTGATCTATGTCTGGCATAAAAGGCAACCTTCAACCCAGTACTGATGGATTTACTGCACATCAGCAAGTTAAATGGCATCAGAAATAATCAGTTAATGGGATCTAAAGCTTTTCTCTATCATCAACAGAACAGAACAGTTTTGCCTGACAGGTACATCTTGCAGAAGACACCATTGGTCTGGAACAGACTCCGCATCCATCTAAAACGAAGCTTATCCCTATCCATATTCAAGCACAACTTGGATCTATGGATGGGAAACAGAAAATATATTCTGGGACTGCCCCCTCTACTACTAATGGAAAGAGGTAGTACCTAAATGCTTTAGCCTAAGCATGGGTCCCCTCAAATTATCTATGGTATTATCCCAGTTATTCTCAACTCCCTATTAAAATGTTGTACAAGCTGAAAAAAAAGATCAAAAATACAGGAGAAGACTGAATCTTGAAAATTGCTCTTCTTCTTTAAACTTCTTTTCATTGGGGGGGGGGCAAGTCCTCCTTGTACCTCCATGCGTGTGGGCCAAGCCCCCACCCTCAGACTGAACTTACATATATCAACTGCAAGATCGCCATACCACAGAGAAAAGGGAATACTCCAAGAAATGGCATCTTGGACTTAGTGTATGCAAATCCATTCTTTCAGCTATTCAGTCTCCATATTTTGGAACTTGCTCTAGTGGGTCCTAACATTTCAAATGGTTACTGTTATTCTCACTAGGGGTAATGTATAATTATCAGCCATAGGATGGGTAAAGCCAATCTGACATAAAACAGAATAGGTTAATTCAAGCACCAAAAGGAAAATTGGCTAGGTTTAAAATGGCCATCAAGGTCAGCTAACCTAGCACTTACTTATGAACCTATGATGATCCAATTGTGGATGTATTCCAGATCGTAAGAGAGGTAAATAATGGCAAAGACAGATTCTCAATGGAAATATTGGTAATATTGTGTGTTGTCAGCATAGCAGTGATATCGCAGACCTCTTAAAGGAATAACATCACCTACCAGCAATAAGTAGATAGAAAACAATATTGAGCCAAGCACGGAAGTCCTTGGGTATGACCTCAAAACAAAGGCTGGGAGGAGGAGGAATTAAGCCATGAAACCACCCTCTGGGTACAACATAATAAATATGATGCAAACCAGACACAGACTTTCCAGAGGTTTCAATCTAAAAGAATAGAGCTCTACACTAAGTCAAATGCTGATAAGAGATCAAGGAGGACAGAAACTATAATTACATTGATCTCTCACAAGTAGAAGATTGTTAAAACCACTAATAAGAGCTATTTCAGTACCATATCCAGCCCTAAAATCAGACCGGAATGGGTCTAGAAATGCTCAGCAATTCAAAAGCAATTTCAGTTGAACGTAAACTACTTTCTCAAGAATTTTTGCCCAAAAATAGGAATTTAAAATAGAACAATACTTGTCAAGGTCATCAGAATCCCAGCCAGTCTTTTTAAAGATTGGGATAACAAGTGCTTTTTTTTTTTCAGAGAAAAGGGAAATACCATCACTAGAGATCCACCACAAACCTAGACGGGTATGGGCACAGAAGACAAGTAGAGACAGGCATGGACACAGAAGATAAGTAGTATTATGTACACTGGAGATCAAAGGGTGCAGATCACTGATGTTTCTTTTTCTTTAAATGTTCTTGTAGACTTCATAGGTATAGGAGTATTATACTGTCTATGGTTAACAAGTTGAAAATGTTGGTAAAAACAAAGTTACCTGACAAGCAAAGCACCCTCAAAACGAAAAAATATCAAAATGTAGTCCAAAAGTGAGGAGTGCACCAGGCTGCAAATAAATCTCACCAAATCTTCCACAGACTGTCCTTTATTAAGACAAACAGGTATAAAAATAGACAGGTAAGCGCTTTCGCGTTGGTGTAGCAACTTCTTCAGACCTTTAAAGATGTATGAATAATGCATCCCTTTATATACCATAGTACATTGCACCTTAATTGATTAAAGACCACAAGGTGTAATTGATGTAGTTAATGATGCTTACAAATTCAAACAAGTCTGAGTATAAATGTCTTACTAAATTCTACAAAGCTTATGAAAGCACATATAGTAAACTTGTGAAAACACACATAAATAGACTCATGAGTTAAAAACACATGTGTAAAAACATATATTAAAACATATATTAAAAACATGAATATTGAATACATAATATAAATGTGTAGAATTCAGTGGTTCAAGGGTCTACTGGCTAGAAAGGGCTTGAGGGATATCTTATCATTGAGCCCATAAAAATGGGCTTGTAGCCTAAGAATCCATTTGTTCTCTATCCCTTCTGTGTGGCTTTTAATGTTACCTAGCCTATTAGTTCTTGTTAAAGTCTCAAGGACCATGAATTTAAAACAATGTGAAGATCCTTTATCTAAAACATGTCGTGCTAGGGCATTTGGTGAGATTTATTTGCAGCCTGGTGCACTCCTCACTTTTGGACTACAAGTTGAAAATGTTACTGATATGTTTTTTCACTTTCCTCAGTCAATAATCAGACGTGTATAATTTTTTCCATTTTCATCATAATCAAATATCAAATGTGTATAAAGGTGGCTATCTTTTGTGGGAGTGTAAGGAGGCATGATGTTTATATTTGTCTGACAGCAACAGACTGAAACATGTTATGTTCTGTATGTTTTTTTTTTTTTTTTTTTTTTTTTTTATTTTGTCCCAGTCTGTGAATCAGTGGCTGCCTTTTTGGTTGGGGTAAGGAGGCATGCTGTGTAAATTAAAAGCAACTTGAAATAAACATGACTGTGCCATTTGTGCCTTCATTTTTAACTAAGTCTAACACTGAGGTGCAGAGAATGTGACTATTTCTTTGGGGAGTTGTATAGGCAGGTACTAGTCCAAGATATTACATATCCTTGCAAACATTTGTCTTCACAGTTTATTGTGACCTGCTGTTTTGTTAGTTTTGATCATTAAGCCTTGGATATAACTTATTTCTTCCCAGAAATAAGAAAAGGTTGAATTTGTTTTCCACAAAAACCACATAAAATGAATAAAATAAAAAAAACACGAAATCCACAGATGGTATGTATGCTTTATTTGTACTGAGCAAGCATCTGGTACCTCGGCATATCTCCTTCAAGGATAGTTAATATGATGCACCAAACGTATTTTTATACCAGGTAAACCATTAATTAATATTCAATTATACAAATGACTTCTTCTACATTATAAAGAGACTACACACAATCAAATTACACATCATAAATGTCATATTACCAATATAAATATATTACTAGACGTTGCCCGTTCGATTCTCAGTTAGAGCGTCTTCTGTGTGGCAACATGGGTGAATGGGCGTTTCTTATCTGAAGGTTGTGCATTAGGCCCGGCAAGCCAGTATGTAAAAATCTACTGCCAATCATTGGAGGACCGGAGTTCCGTTGTGGCGACCCCTAACCAGGAAAAGCCGAAAGACACAAACAAACAAACAAACTAATATAAATATAAATATTACTTATGCATATTTCTCAGTTAAATATATCTTGTAGACATTTATATGATGGTAATGTTTGCATCCAAATTTAGACCCCTAGGGTATAGGGTACTATAGTTTAAAATTAGTCTGCTTTCCAAACTTAATAACTTATACTTTAAGTCACCACCTCTGATGTTACTAGGACTGGCAAGTACACTAAAGAAGAAAGTATCATAGTTACCCCCATGGAACCTGCAAAAATGTTCTCCCACTGGACTATTAAAATTCTGATTTCTAATAGCCCCCAAATGTTCTAGGATTCTAATTTTTACTGCCCTCTTTGTCTGACCAATATACCACTTGACCGGATCACATCCACACCCAATTATATATGCAACCTTGCAAGAATTGCAAGAAAATCTGTTGTTATTTTCAAATTTCTTACCATTAATTAAAGTACCTGATAGATTTTTAACAAACTTGCAAACCTTACATCTCCCACAAATATACATTCCTACCCTGGTAGTTTCGTTGTCCCAAAGTGGTCTATATAGCAAGTCCTTCGTATTCAGGTATCTCCCATAGGAAAACCTAATAAACCCAGGAAATAAATCACCCACTATGTGATCTAAACGCACAATGTGCCATAGTTCTTGTATCAAATTCCTCATTATATTTGAAAATGGTGAATAATTAGATACAAAGAATAATTCTTTCACTGCACAGCTGGGCTTCAAATTACTACTAATATACTCTTTTTTCTTGGTGTTACTCATTTCACCACACAATACCTGATGTACCCCTTCATCCAACAAAATTTTATCATAACCTCTTTGTAATAACCTATCTCTTGTTTCTAAACGTGCTCGTTATACCCATCTTTAGATGTATTCCTATAGATACGCCTGAATTCTCCTACTGGGAGTGAATTCAATAAATGTGGGGGGTGCATACTTTCTGCAAACAAAACATTGTTTACTGATGTTACTTTCCTAAATGGTCTAAATTGAATAGTACAATCATTACCTACATGAAATTCAACATCCAAAAATTGAATCTTAATATTACCCATGGACATGGTAAATGTAAGTCCATGAAAATTTCCATTCAATTCTGAAAGAAAATCTTCAAGTTCTGATGGCTGGCCCTTAAAATAAAAAAGAGATCACCAATAAATATCTTATAACATATTACCTTTGTCTTCCAAAAGTTAGTATTATACATGAACAACTTTTCAAAAAAGCCCATGTATAACACAGCATAACTGGGTGTATAAGACGCACCCATTGCTGTTCCTTCCGCGGATCAATTTTCTCCTTTTACATGCCAATTTGAAGGAATTGCTAAATAGACCACTTTGGGACAATGAAACTACCATGGTAGGAATGTATATTTGTGGGAGATGTAAGGTTTGCAAGTTTGTTAAAAATCTATCAGGTACTTTAATTAATGGTAAGAAATTTGAAAATAACAACAGATTTTCTTGCAATTCTTGCAAGGTTGCATATATAATTGGGTGTGGATGTGATCCGGTCAAGTGATATATTGGTCAGACAAAGAGGGCAATAAAAGTTAGAATCCTAGAACATTTGGGGGCTATTAGAAATCAGAATTTTAATAGTCCAGTGGGAGAACATTTTTGCAGGTTCCATGGGGGTAACTATGATACTTTCTTCTTTAGTGTACTTGCCAGTCCTAGTAACATCAGAGGTGGTGACTTAAAGTATAGGTTATTAAGTTTGGAAAGCAGACTAATTTTAAATTATGGTACCCTATACCCTAGGGGTCTAAATTTGGAGGCAAACATTACCATCATATAAATGTCTACAAGGTATATTTAACTGAGATATATGCATAAGTAATATTTATATTTATATTAGTAATATATATTGGTAATATGAAGTTTATGATGTGTAATTTGATTGTGTGTAGTCTCTTTAAAATGTAGAAGAAGTCATTTGTATAATTGAATAATTATTTAATGGTTTACCTGGTATAAAAATACATTTGGTGCATCATTTTAACTATCCTTGAAGGCGATATGCCAAGGTACCAGATGCTTGCTTGGTACAAATAAAGCGTACATACCATCTGTAGATTTCGTGTTTTTTTATTTTATTCATTTTTTGTGGTTTTTGTGGTTATCAAGGCAGAGGGTGTGCCAGGTGATGGTGGAATCGTTGGTGTGGCAGGAAATATGCTGTTTGCTGAATTTGTGCGAGAAAGGGAGGTTAAACTGGTCACACATGATCCATGGTTTATTTCTGAAGACACTGACATTAACCTGCGGTATGGAGAATTACAAAGGTTGATGGTGAGAGAAATCAATCTTTATTATGATACAAAACATTTGGAAAAGTATATTGAATCGAACATTGCTCCACAGGGCTTGAGGGTTAATCAACTTCCTGCATGGGATTTCCAAGATGAAGAACAAGACGTGCAGGAAGAATAGAAGCAAGCTGCCATACGATGTTCTTTAGAATGGCTCCGTATTTTGGTTAAATGGGACACTCGCACTACTGGTAAGCTGTGTGATAAATTTCAGATTTGCAGCTTAAACTTAAGAATGAATCATCTAGTAGTGTATTTTCTAGTAAGATGTGTGATATAAAAAGTGAAATGGATAAAGGGGAATCGAGTGTATTGGCACGTAAAAGGAAAAAATTGATCCGCGATGTGGAAGATTTTTACAGCGGAATCATTTTCTCTTGGCAGAGTACTTCACGCACTCAATGAAATCAGCTTCAGGGAAGGATACAGAACAACAGCAGGAAATCAAGTCTTAGAGACTCGTCTACATCTTCGGTGGAGACGCTCTCAAAAAAGAGCATTTTGTTTTAAAATTTGGATGCGACAGTGCTTCGGGTTCCTCTCATTTTTCTCCAGGGGTCAGCATCCAGACTTCGTCACCGAAAGACAGTCAACGCAAGGGTCAGAAGAATGACAGGAAAGGCAATAGATTTTAAGACAATTTGGTTCATGTAATGTTACTGAATGTGTTAACCCTGAACCTGCTTATATCAATGAAGAGCTAAAAATTATAAATTTGTCAAATTTGGTGTTAACTGAAAATGCGATAAGTCTTTTAAGGAGGGGAACTAAATTTGTGCCTACAAAAAAATCCTACTTTGGCTGAGGTAATGATGGAAGCCAAAGCTTTTTGCAGGAAATTACACCTCAGGGTGTTTTTTGGTAAGAACAAAAAGCATGTTAATACTTTTAGTCATATGTTTGACAGTTTGAAAGAGCAATTGTTTGAAGATGAAGTAGACAATGAAATACACAATGCATTGATGAATATGTCGATTTATGACTATGATGACAATTTTGATGAAAATGAAAATCAAAATATTGCACATTGTATGTTTGACACTGGCTATTCTAGATTTTTAGTTCCCCCATTAGATGTTAAAAGTTATTTTATGCCCCCTAAATGGTCAACAGCAGTGACTCTCTTTAAACAGGTGTTACTAAAGAATGTTGAATTTGCCCATAGTAAATTTGTCAAGTATAAACCAAAGTTTAATCTTACACAGTTAGAGTGGTAGAATTGAGGAAGTTAAGAGCAAGTTTGAAGGAATTGGTTTTTAGGGAGGCTGACAAAGGGGGTAATTGGGTCATTATGCCAAGAAATCAGTATGATGGGATGGTTAATGTATTATTAAGTAAAGAAGAAGATTCTGTTGTGATATCTAGTAACCCTGTAAATGAATATAACGGTGAGTTAAGTGAGATTTTAGAAAGAGGAGAAAGGTCGTGTCTTTTATCTGGAGAAGATGTTAAAAAATGATAATTAAGGACCCCCATGATCCTTATTTTTATGCCATTCCCAAAATACATAAAAGTTTGACCCACCCCGGGAGACCGATAGTCTCTGGTATCCACTCTTTTGTGTATAATGTGGCAATTTTGTATAGATTCCGTGTTGAAGCAATATTTATCTAGGATATCTTCTCATATAAAAAACACTCAGGATCTTTGTAAAATTGTTTCTAATATCAAATGGCAAGCAAACTACTACTGGGCTACAGTAGATGTGAGTTCCTTATATACATCCATACAACATAGACATGGTTTGGAAGCAGACAAGGATGTGATGAGGGAGGGCCCAAAGACAGCTTTTGTCATCAGGATATTGGAGGTTTGTTTAACTCACAATTACTTCAAGTACCAGAACAGGATATATTTACAGAAGAAAGGAACAGCAATGGGTGCGTCTTACGCACCCAGTTATGCTGTGTTATACATGGGCTTTTTTGAAAAGTTGTTCATGTATAATACTAACTTTTGGAAGACAAAAGTAATATGTTATAAGATATTTATTGATGATCTCTTTTTTATTTGTAAGGACCAGCCATCAGAATTTGAAGATTTTATTTTAGAACTGAATGGAAATTTTCATGGACTTACATTTACCATGTCCACGGGTAATATTACGATTCAATTTTTAGATGTTGAATTTCATGTAGGTAATGATTGTACTATTCGATTTAGACCATTTAGGAAAGTAACATCAGTAAACAATTTTTTGTTTGCAGAAAGTATGCAGCCCCCACATTGATTGAATTCACTCCCAGTAGGAGAATTCAGGCGTATCTATAGGAATACATCTGAAGATGGGCATAAAGAGCAATTCCTTCTAGAAATTAGAGATAGGTTATTACAAAGAGGTTATGATAAAATTTTGTTGGATGAAGGGGTACATCCGGTATTGTGTGGTGAAATGAGTAACACCAGGAAAAATGAGTATATTAGTAATAATTTGAAGCCCAGTTGTGCGGTGAAAGAGTTATTCTTTGTATCTAAATATTCACCATTTCCAGATATAATGAGGAATTTGGTACAAGAACTATGGCACATTGTGTGTTTAGATCACATAGTGGGTAATTTATTTCCTGGGTTTATTAGGTTTTCCTATGGGAGATACCTTAATATGAAGGAATTGCTAAATAGACCACTTTTGGACAACAAAACTACCAGGGTAGGAATGTATATTTGTGGGAGATGTAAAATTTGCAAATTTGTTAAAAATCTATCAGGTACTTTAATTAATGGTAAGACATTTGAAAATAACAGATTTTCTTGCAATTCTTGCAAGGTTGCATGTATAATTGGGTATGGATGTGATCCGGTCAAGTGGTATATTAGTCAGACAAAGAGGGCAGTAGAAGTTAGAATCCTAGAACATTTGGGGTATATTAGAAATCAGAATTTTAATAGTCCAGTGGGAGAACATTTTTGCAGGTTCCATGGGGGTAACTATGATACTTTCTTCTTTAGTGTACTTGCCAGTCCTAGTAACATCAGAGGTGGTGACTTAAAGTATAGGTTATTAAGTTTGCAAAGCAGACTAATTTTAAATTATGGTACCCTATACCCTAGGGGTCTAAATTTGAAGGCAAACATTACCATCATATAAATGTCTACAAGGTATATTTAACTGAGAAATATACATAAGTAATATTTATATTTATATTAGTAATATATTTATATTGGTGATATGATGTTTATGATGTGTAATTTGATTGTGTGTAGTCTCTTTAAAATGTAGAAGTCATTTGTATAATTGAATAATTAATTAATGGTTTACCTGGTATAAAAATACGTTTGGTTAATCATATTAACTGTCCTTGAAGACGATACGCCGAGGTACCAGATGCTTGCTTGGTACAAATAAAGCATACATACTATCTGTGGATTTCTTGAATTTGTTTTCCTTAAGATTTTTATTCTAGTGTCACTAGATTAAAATGTTGGGGGGGTCTAAAATGTACATCAGAGCATCTAAAAGCCTAATGGAGTGTGATAGCCTGGTCTCTTCCAGACTCTCAGTCTAATGCATTTTTTCCTCCAATTGTAGTCTTGGTCAATTAAGCAGTGTTGAAAGGATGCAGGAAAAATAAAAGCTGGAGAATAACACTGATTTTGTCAGACTATATTGTTTCAGATCTTTATTGGATCATTCAGGTTGTTTTTGACATACACCTCAAAGCATCTACGATCCTATGGATTCTGAGGTCCTAGAGCACCCGTCCCCTAGCTTAATGCAAGTACTTTCACACAGTTAACTGAGTGCAGTCTTGTCTAGTTAGCATGTACTGTGAATGAGTGCAGGGAAAATGAAAGAGTAAGACAAACTGTGAGAAAAGAAGAAAAAGTCTTGGATGGTGTGGGCATGTTTCCCTTTCCAATAAGAGGAGCTGTTGCACGCTTACCTTCATACTACTATCTCATGTATGCCAGTGTATGAGTGAGAGAATATATGTATGTATAAGTCCACTCCAACACACAAGTAGGTATGTGTGTATGTACATTATATTTCTGTCTATCTATCTATCTATCTATCTATCTATCTATCTATCTATCTATCTATCTATCTATCTATCTATCTATCATCTATGTTTGTGTGTAGCATGGTAAAGAGGGAGAAAACAGATGCAGAGATATATTTATGTGGACACACAGATATACACAAAGATGTATCTTTATAGGTTCACATGTTCATAGCTAAGTACTTGGCTAACTGTCCTTGCAAGCCATTTTAAGTCTCTGCAATTTCCCCTTTCATGCTCAGAATAACCTATCCTATTTAGTTATAGATTAGTGTTACCTGTTTGTTACCCAGATTCTGATTTCTGATTTTTTTTTTTAATGTTGGAAGCGTTAGGAGAGTGGCATTGCCTAAAAAGCAGTGTGGGAGTGAACAAGGATTCATACAATATACAAAAGGCTTGGAAGTATGTGCAAATCAGTTAGGACTGTCTACAACCTCTTCCCAGGATGACATATATTTTAACCCCCCCCCCCCATCCCTGAATGACACCAAAAGCTAACCCTATTGCTGAAGTCAATAATCTTTTGTTTCTACTGTGGCATTATTCTTCATGATGGAAGAATGCAGATCAAGTCTAGGTTCATACCTTTCTCAGTTGTGTATTCTGACAACTCCATCAAGTCTCTTTTCATAAAGTCCAAGGATATATGACTCAAGTCATTTATGGCCATGTGCAGTATGACTGTGTCATAAGTTTTCTTGTGGTCCAGGGATTTGATTACAAGTGTGATGTTGTGAATCCTGGCACCTGATAGGCATCTGACTGTGACTGCCTCCATGTACAATCTGATGAGTGGCACATTGGTGTTTCACTGTGGTCTCAACAATAACTAGGAAATTAGACTGGGTGGAAATTTGCCTTATGGGCTTTTTGACTTGTGACAGTGTGACTCAATGTAGGTCTTTGTTTTTGGCCTGAGCTGTATGTGATTGGTTTCATGTGGTGCAGTGTGGAACTAACAAACTGCTTGTTTTTTACAGTGGCTATGTGTGAGAACTTTGCCTTCATTAACATTATAGGTTCATAGGTTCATAGGTTGGTACTGGGCTATCTGCCCGAAGGCATATATTAGCCCAGCCACGCTGTGTGGTATTCACCACCCCTTTAGTAGTTCCCTAGACCCTTGTACTAGCAGCTAGTACCCTTGGCCCCTATCTAGTAGTGCTGTTGGTGTGATCCCCGGTGTGAACCTTCTGTTACCCATCCACTCATCAAGGTTCCTCTTGAAGAGTGATAGTGAGGGGCTCTGTCTTATGTAGATCGGGATCCTGTTCCATAGTAAGGGAAGTCTCTGCGAGGGGAATCTATCCCTCCAGCATGTTCTATTCACTGTTGTGTTGAGGTTTAAATCCCTAGAGCGTGTAGCTTGAGTATATTTGGTTTTGCTAAGATGGAGCATGTTCAACAATTCTGGGTTGGACATGGCTCTGTACGTTAGACAGAGATCGCCTCTGAGAAAGCGGTATGCAACAGAGAACAGTCTGAGCTTTTTCAAATGTGCTGCATAGGGCAACTGTTTGAGGCCAGTAATCCTCTTGGTTAGGTACGTCTGTGGTCTCTCCAGCTGCTGGAGCTGTCTAGCCAGGTACATTCCAATTGGTGCATTGTTCTCAATAATGGGTCTGATTAGGGAAGAGTAGAGGGGCATCATTACATCCTTAGATCTTGATGCGAACCCTTTCATGATCAGATGGGTCACATAGAAGGATTTTCTAACCACTTTGGCAACATGGTTATCAAAGGAAAGCTGACTGTCTACTTGAGTCCCTAGATCCCTTATTTCTTCTTCAGATTTCAGGGGATTACCTCCTATGTTGTAGTTTCCGGGTACTCTGTTTTTTTCCAAAGGAGATTACTATGCATTTTTTTGCATTTAGCTTGAGACCATGGCTTTGACACTATGCATCAGTCTCATTTAGGCCCTTCTGGAGGATCTCCATGTCGGCCCGAGACCCTATTATAGCACCCAGTTTGCAGTCGTCTGCAAACTTAGTCAGCCACAGCCCTTCCGTGCTTGCCTGTACTTCTGAGAAGTATATGCCAAACAGGATTATATATTATGTATATAATTATATATATAATTATGGGTCTACTTCTTTTGACCTAACTTTCATTTGCCTGACACTCATTTGCCTGACCCCATTTGACTGAAATTTCATTTGCCTGACACTTTATTTGCCTGACACTTGATTTGACCGACAACTATTATTAGCAAGAAAATGGAATATGCCCCCTTCCCCACTGCAGTGTGACCCTGGAGTTAGAATATATAGTTAGGGGGGGTGTGGGGGGGTGAAGCCCGCCACTTCATTTCATATGATATTGTTAACTTTTGATGTAATATTGCTTAGTAACAGAAAAGTAAGTGGGGTGCTTTGCCCCCCACACACCCCCTAACTATATATTCTAACTCCAGGGTCGCACTGCAGTGGGGAAGGGGGCATATTCCATTTTCTTGCTAGTTATACTTGTCGGGCAAATTAAGTGTCAGGCAAATGAAGTGTCAGGCAAATGAAATTTCAGTCATTTGGTCTCAGGCAAATGAGTGTCAGGCAAATGAAAGTTAGGTCAAAAGAAGTAGACCCATAATTATATATGTTTCATACACTGTCAGCTTGTTTAAGTAGCAGGTGGTTAGATTTCTTTATTTTTTTCCATTTATTTTTAAGAATATTGATTAAAGTTAGGTGTTTTGTATAGTCACTGGAATGGTCTTCACAAGCACAGAATTGTTGCAGTGTCTTAGTCAAGTGTATCTGTGGTACTTCAGCTGTATAGAATCTGTAAGGGCTTTTAATCTACTTCAATCAAACTGTGGTTCCCAATAGCTGGAAAAGTACATTATCGCACCCTTTACCTAACCTTAAAATTAGTCTTGGTAAGTATCAGGCATTATCAAACAAATGGACAAGTCATCAATTCTGATCACCAAGAAACATCGCTGAATCATCCACCTTTCCCATTTTTATGTAAAAGAATTAAGGATTGTCTTCTAAGATGCAAATAACTGTGTTACTGTATACACAAACACACTGTAGAGACACTTAGAGTGTTCTAGATGACAACTAATTTGTGTTTATCAACCCATGAAGTGCAACATCATAATTCAAATGCAAAAGAGCTATGGCATGATGCCAGTACAGGTGTACAACTGCTTTTATGTGATCCTTCCACCAGACAGAGAACACAGAAGAAGAGTCACTGACTGCAATAACGTGGAGATACATGAATTTCTCTGCCCTGTTTGTTTTGAGACATGAAAGTATGATAAACTGGAATCCAGAACGATTGTGTTTGAGATCTGTGGGCCAAATAACATGACTTCAATATTGATCTAACATGCATGCATATGCTTTGCAGTTTGACTTCAAATTTTGCCAGAGCTATATTTGTTCATGTACATAAACTGTCAACATATACCGACATTGATATAATTTATACTTTAAGAGATATGAATATCCCTTTTCCTCTGATATGCACTTTAACAGTTGTCAAATATTTCTGGAGAATTCAGGAAATCAGTAACATATTATGGAGCAGATTTAAAATGTTATGAATGGCCACAACTTGAAGAATTCTTCCAAGTTCTCATCAGAGGGTTTCTCCAAACAACATATACTTTGGCCATATGTAGTTAGCAGCCTACAAAAGATTCCCTGGCAATGTGTTGCCATCAGAGTTGTCTGATATCTCTGGGCTTGTGACCAGTAAGTCAGTGTATAGTAATAGGAGGGTGTGAATCATAGCCGGTGCATGACTGTGCAGGAATAGACTTGTAATCTGATTAAGCAGTAAAATATTTTTTAAAATACTGCTTTGACTTGTTTTCACTTATTATGAGAATGGGGGGGGGGGGGTTGGTTATGTTAAAAATGCAAAGTATTGTGCCATTTTGCAGTCCATAATTTCAGAATTCTGAGTTTCAAGTAATGCATCAAAGCTTCCTAATGCCATATTATGTCTGCTTTAAACAGCCAAATAACTGTTAGCAATTATGTGTCCTCTCGTTCACCTTAGTGAATGAGTTCTGAGCTTTGTCTCTGTTTAAGGAGAAAGGTGCTATGTATATTGCTCTGGTCATTCTGCAGGTTAAGCTTAACAGTTTCCTGTTCAGCAGAGATATAGACAGAGTCCGAGAAACACTCCAGAGCTGCAAACCAAAGTGAGACTGGATTATAATTAGAGATACATTCAGCTAGAAACTTTCAGAGGCCTCTGTCTCACTGTCTCACTGTAGATGTTGTGCATGAGTCCAACTAAAGAAATGAAATTCAAGGGAGCACAAATAGGCAAAATGCTAATTTCCTATTTTTACATTTGTTTTAATGTTGCATGTGTCCCAACATTCTGTACTTGGAATGTAACTGCTCTTCTGATGCAGATTTACAAAATCTATTGACATTACAAACTGCATATAGTGAAGAAGATCAAGTTGTGACATTTCAAGACTTCTCCTTTCCCCAAGATGCCGCAGAGCAATGCCCTCAGATTTGGTACATATAAATATCAGGAGGATGGGAATGCAGCATATCTTAGTACAGTAAGAAAAGATGAAAAGAGAACAAAGTGAACTGGTTCACAGGTAGTTACTAGACCTGCTGGCTGCCGACCATTAAGGAGCTTAGCACAATATCCAATTGCCTCAGAGCACTGTCTGGCTAAATGACTTGCTCAGAATCACATAGTGGGCAAATGGGGGTTGAGGGAATCAAACCTTGCACTACAGAAAATAGTTAATTAACAGAAAATAGTTTTAATGCTCTACACTTCCTGTTTAGAAAAATAGAACAGAAATTAAAGTGCAGACAAAAATGAGCTTGCATATATTTAGATTGTCAGAAAGAAAATATCACAAGATTTTCATCCATGAAAGATGCTATTCTTGGCCAAAAAGCTGAGTCTCAGAAGCTGCAAACTGAAAGTTACCTGTCAACAGCTCAACTTAAGGAGTTACAATGATGAAAGAGACGTGAACCTCTTTGCCTACACACATGCATACATCCTTACAAATATTTCAAGCATGTTCATTAATGCCTGTCTAGCCTGCTAATATACCAAAACACTTGTTCGCATAATAAGCACCCCAGCTGTTTTAAAAATATCTAAATTCGTACTTGCTTTAATTTGGTAGTCTGTTCCATGCATCATCTGCTCTTTGGAAAAGTATCATAGCTGTGCAAAATGTAGTCAAACCTGTACCTGAAGGTACTCTTCTAGCAATAAGGGGTTTTAAAAGAGCTGAAATAGGTGGCATTGGATGGCATGGATGCCGTGAAGCTGCAATAAGTGGTGTCTCAGGGGATTGAGCTATATAAGGTAAGGAGTTATGAGCATCCCAAAAAAATGATAGAAACCACTATAACTAGCAGAGATGACTTGCAAAAGCAGCCCTCAGGAAGTTTTGCTGCTGATAATAGAAAGAAACTGGCATAGCTTAAACAGATAGGTTCTTAAGATAAAAGAAAGATTAGGAAAAAAATGGAAGCTTGACACCAATGAAAAATATCAAAAATAATGAGTGTGGTTCCTGGTTTCCAAATCACAGAGAGACATGCTATAGATCCATAGATTCCCTGTCCAAAACAATGTCTGCGGGATCATACAAATGTGCATAAGCCAATGGTTACCGTGACTAATGGTGGGTCTGAGTTTTCTGAATAAAAGAGGGAAATAAAAAATGAGTTTGTATAGATTGAGCTATAGAATAACATACAAATTTAAGTTGCACAGTGAGATACCAAATCTGTGTAAGGATCTAAATAAAATAAACAAAGAACCTGCTTTTCATAGTTCATAGTCTATGCATAAGCTGTAGCAAGAATCTGACAAGAGCCTCCCTTGGGGAAGGCACAGTTCTTAAAACAACAGGTTGCAAAGCTGAAGGAATTAGGTGAACTAGTACAAATTGAAATAGAAAAATCAGAAACACAGATGCAGCAAACAAGCAGTGAATACTCCAAGGCACAGCAGCAAGCTTAAACATTTGCCCCATGATCTCCAAAGTCTGAAACTGATGCCAGTAACATTCAGCATTGGAAAAGTAAATGCTATTAAAGCTGACAGGCCTGAAAATGAATATATATTATTTATCATTATAATTATACATTAAACTGTCTCTTTTTTATTATGTATTGTACATGTATGTTGTATTGTTCCTGCATTTTACACTGTTATGATTTCTGTCTTCATGGAATATTTCTGTGTTAATCTGAAATGTCCATTGTATATACAATTGATGTTGTTATATGTTATTTGCTATTTTTATTTTATCATGGAGCTTATCTCCCCGGGCCTCTACTGAAAATGGACATATATCCAGTTAGATTAGCCCGGTCAACAAATGTAAAATAAATAAATAAGGTCCTACAGCATAAAAACAGCAGTTCCCATATACAGTTCATGATCATTGCATGAATTGTATTACAATTAAGGGTTATTTCATGGTTTGGAACAATATCACATATAATCAAACAGTGAGCAAAATATTTAGTGAATATGGACATCTTTTGGAAGTCGTTGTCTGGAATAGAGTAATATGGAAAGTGAGAGGATGTGACTTTGTGACATCTGAAAGCTCAGCAAGTGCCATAAATTCCAGAAATGCTTCAAATGGATTGTTCCAAAAAGAATGTTGGATCTTGATAGACATAGAAGTCCTATGCTGGGATACATTTAAAAGAAACTAGTCTACATTCAGCCATAAACACTACTGTGGTACAATAAGCAGTGGGTTCAGTGCTGGAAGTTTATTGGCCAGTGACATTACTCTCAACATCCCTTCTGTGCTAAGGGGGTCATGTGGTAAAGTGACCCAATTAAGGAAAGTGTTATGTGATGAAATGGCCTATAGGGGATCCAAAAGAATTATTCAGATGTGTCATTTATTGAAATAGCAAAAATTACCCAAAGTTTCATGTGATGAAATAACCTATAAGGGAGTCAAAGCCAGAGCCAGAAGAAAAGTCTGTAGCAGAAGGGACATTTCCATGTATAATCCTCTTCCCACTTTTTAAAAAAAGAGACCTTTAACTTGAAAGTGGAGATCACACAGCCCAGGAGAGGCTTAAACAAAAATTGCAAAAAGTTGGATCTTGGTAGTCAGGGTCTCAGACAGAAAAAACAAAAGAGCAGGCAGGCAGGCTCTTCTTCAATGGAGTGAAACAGAGCTGTGGAGAGCATACTACAAAACAGTGTAGCTGATTAGACAAAGAGTCTTTTGGAAAAAGTAAGTCTAACCATTGATATAGGTACTTTGTGGGACTCTAAGCAAGAGAACTTATAGAGAAATAAAACTATATTGTTTTGTGTTCTTTTTAATTCCATCATAGAGTTGCAAAATAATAAAATAATTCTGTACTGGAATTGCTGTGAAAGAAAGCTTCAGTAATTGAAAGGCATTTCTTTTTGCAAGCAAAATCTGGAGTTTTTTTTCATCTTACTTATAAAAGCTAGTGCAGTGTGTTGAATTTATAAAGGGTTTGAATTATATGCTGAAAACATGGAAGGGAGAAGACCTTAATACAGAAAGCTCTTAAAATATGTGATGTGGTTTGAGGATAATATCCTTTTAAACAGGAATAAAATAAACAAACAAATACACACACACATGCACACACACACACACACACACACACACACACATACACACACACACACACACACAACCACACACCTATATTTTACCTCTCTGTCTCCTTCTCTATATATGTCTATGTGTATATGTGTGTGTGTGTGTGTGTGTGTGTGTGTGTGTGTGTGTGTATGTATATATATATATATATATAGAGAGAGAGAGAGAGAGAGAGAGAAAGAATGTATTTAAGCATACATTTATTTATTTATTTAATTTATTTTACATTTGTTAACCGGAATGGTCCGACTGGATTAATGATAATCTTCAGTGGAGGCCCGGGGAGAAAAGCTCCAAGGTACATGCACACAATGCAATTATCAGAAGAACTGGTGTATGGCATATACACCCAGGTTACATTTACTCATAGGTTACAGAACAAACCAATACAACGCCACATAACGCCTGAGGCTTACATATCAATGCAAGTATGTATAAACAGGTAGTAACAGCATATTACCTTCAGGATTAGGAATACATTGAGTAGTTTTAGTTATGGTTTTGACCGTTGTGATATTGAGAAGGGTGGCTGAAGAGAGGACACTTATAGAGGAGAGGCGTGTGAGATGGACAGGGTGCTAGTCAGGGTTGGTGCAGGCACATATCCAGAATGACTTAAAGTAATATTTAATCTTGTTTTTGAATACGGTTTGTGAAGGTTCTAGGGTCAGGTCATGTGGTAGTGAGCTCCATATCTTTCTGACAGAGTTAGCAAAGAGAGGCAGCGTGGTTGGATTTTAGTGTTTGAACTAGGAGTTTGGTGGAGGAGCAGAGTGGTCGATTTTTGCTGTAGGGGCAGATCATGTTTTTTAGGGCGAGGGTATTTTCTGGCCAGTGGAGGACTTTGTGGGCAACTATGAGCTGGTTGAGTTGTAGAAGGTGAGGTAGTTAAAGCCAGCCTAGGAGATTTAGGCTGTGGCAGTGGTGGGTTCGGTAGGGTGTGCTAGTAGCAAATCTAGTGATATGGTTATAACAAGATGATAATTTATTGAGATCAGTTTTGCTCAGGTAAGAGAAAAGAGGAGAGACATAGAGAAGGGTAGATAGTAGATGGAAGTGGGTGATTGCAATTCTTGTGGGTGGGGTGAGGAATGATTTGATCTTATAGAGAGAGACAAGTTTTTTATTGATGGTTTTTATAGTTTGATTGATGTGCACGTCAAACCTGAGATTGTTATCAATTGTGACACCCAAGAGTTTAGTTTGAGTTTCTGGGGAGATAATGGCCCCATTACTAGCTGTTATGCTGAAGAGTGGCGGGGTAGTCCTACATGCAGGGGAGAAGAAAAAGTAACTGCGTTTTTTTGGGATTTAAGATTAGACATTGGTTTAGTAGCCATTTTTCAACCAAGTTAAAGGTGTCTTGGGTTATTGTGGTAAGATTTGTTGGGTTGGTGGCAGATATTATTAGGAAGAATTGGGCCATTCTTATGCAGGACCAGGGGATGGCTGATACATTTGATAATTGTCAGCAGGTAGTCTTTAGAAGAGGAAGAAACTTAAAAAATCTATTAGAGTATAGGTTCATAGGTTCATAGGTTCATACTAGGCTATCTGCCCTAAGGCATTTATAAGCCTAGCCAGAATGTGTTTGGCTTTCACCACCCATTTTAAATTTATTTTGCTATGCCCTTTTTCGAGGTTAGTATACTGTGCCTCTGTCTAACAGTGACACAGAAGTGATACCCGGGGTAAACCTACGATCTCCCATCCACTCATCAAGATTACTCTTGAAGAGAGTCAATGAAGGACTCTGCCTAACCAGGACTGGAATTTTATTCCAGAGTGGTGGGAGCCTCTGGGTTATGAATCTGTCCCTCCAGCATGTCCTATTTATTTCAGTGCTGAGGTTCAAGTCTCTCCAGCGCATAGCTCGATGGGATTTGGATTTTCTGAGGTGCAGCATGTCCATTAATTCCGGGTTGGACATGGCTTTATAAGTCAGGCACAGATCGCCTCTGAACAGGCGGTAGGCCACTGAGTAGAGCTGGAGTTTCTTTAACTGGGCAGCATATGGCATCTGTTTGAGCCCTTTGATCCTCTTGGTGAGGTACTTTTGGGGTCTTTCCAGTTGTTGCAGGTGTCTGGTAAGGTACATCCCAAAAGGGGCATTGTACTCAATTATGAGCCTGATGAGGGATGAGTAAAGAGGCACGATGACCTCCCCTGATCTAGATGTGAATCCCTTCATGATTAGGTGGGCTATATAAAATGTTTTCTAACCACTTTGGCCACGTGGTTGTCAAATGAGAGATTGCTATCAACTTGGGTCCCCAGGTCCCTAATTACTTCTTCTGTACATAATGGATTACCACATATGTGGTAATTTGTGGGCACTTTGTTTTTGCCAAAGGGGATGACTATACACTTTTTGGCATTTAACTTGAGGCCATGGCTCTGACACCAGTTGTCTGTTTCTTTGAGGCCCTTTTGGAGGATGCTTATGTCGGCTGGAGAGTCGATTATGGCGCCCAGTTTGCAGTCATCTGCGAACTTGGTCAGCCACAGTCCTTCCGTGTTGGCCTGTACCTCCGAGAAATATATACTGAACAAGAGAGGTCCCAGGACTGAGCCTTGTGGGACACCACTTGTAACTGGTTTGGAGTCTGACATGGCTCCAGCAATTCTAACCATGTGGGTTCTGTCCTTGAGCCAGTTTGCAATCCATCTAATGACATAGGGGTTTATATTTAAGCTGGTGAGCTTATCTATAATGCCCGAGTGAGGTATTGTATCGAAGGCTTTTGCGAGGTCCAGGTAGGCTGTGTGGACCACCTTCCCCTCGTCAATGGCCTTGGTGACTGTTTCAAAGAAATCAACCAGGTTTAAGAGGAAGGATCTTCCCTTAACAAAGCCAAACTGGGTAGGATCCAGTGTCTGTAGGTCCCCAATATCTTTATTTATGAGGTCCAGGATGATCCCTTCCATAGCTTTGCAGACCAAGCTAGTCAGGCTTATGGGGCGATAGTTTCCAGGATCCGTTGAGGCACCACCTTTATAGAGTGGGACCACTGTTGCTGTACGCCACTCTTTGGGCACATATCCTGTAGTAAGGCTGAGATTGAACAGTAGTTTTATGTTTGGGTTTAGCTCTTTTTGGAGTTCATGTAGGACGCAGCCTGGGACACCATCTGGTCCCATTGATGCTGTGTTTTTTGCTTTGGAGAGGGCAGCTCTTACCTGAGCATCTGAGATGTCAGGGGGGCAGCACTCTGCTGGGATAGATATTTGCCCTTTTGGTGGGGGGGGGAGAAGTTTGCGCTGAACCTGTCAGCTAGGATGTTGGCAATGTCTGTTGGTTCGGTGTATTTTTTGTCATTTTGGACTAATTCTGAGCATATCTGGGAATTAACACCCAGGTTCCTAACATAACTAAAGAAAGCCTTGTGATTATCCTTAGTGTCCTGTGCAATTTTTCTCTCGAAGCTGGCCTTAGACAATTTTATGAGTGCTCGTAGTTTTTTGCTAATACTGATCAATGATGCCTTCCCTTTTTGGGATTTTGCTCTATCATTTAGTAGCTTCCTCCTTCTATTGTATAGTTTGTTTATGGCTGGGGTCCACCAGACAGGACGTCTGCCTTTGGAGGATTGGGTCTTGGTTTTATTTGGGATTGCATGATCCATGCATTCCTGAAGGTGTTCATAGAATGCATTTATAAAGGATTCTGCGGTCTGGGCCGTATTTTCCACAGGCCCGGGGGCTTTGAAGGATTCCACCTCGGTTTTGAGGAGTGTGAAATTTGCTTTGGAGAAGTTTTTCACTGTGGTTTTCTGGGCAGGGGGGGGGTCGGGATGTGAATATCCAGTGAGATTAGTTTATGGTCTGATCTTACCAGTGAGGGATACACTTCTGGTCTGGAGCATAGAGTCCCCATGTTGGTGATTATCAGGTCCAGTATGTTTTCCCCTCTTGTGGGAGTGGTAACAAGTTGTTCCATAGCATTTGAGTTTATAAATTCTAGGAACCTTTGGGCTAGGTGTTGGAGCTAGAGTAATGCTCCCAGTCTATGTTTGGGTAGTTGAAGTCACCCAATATAATGGTGTTTGGAGAGACCTTCATATTTTCTAGTGTTCTCAGGAAGGCCGAGTGGGGTTCCTGGGTTTGGGAGGGTGGTCTGTAGCAGGCTATAAACTGGAAGGCAGTTTTACCCACTGTTAGTTGCACATGGATAGTCTCTGATGCTTCGTGCTTTGCCACCAACCTGGAGGTGTGGGTATCTTTGATGAATATCGATACTCCCCCTCCTTTTGTGGTTCGGTCCAAGTTTTGAGGCCAAAAAGCATGGTATGAGGTATAACCTGGTAGTGCTGGGGTGCTCTCAGGAGACCTGAACCAGGTTTCTGTTACTACGCAGATATCGATGTTCTCCATGCTAAGGAGAGTTTTGAGTGCATGCATCTTGAGGTTTAGACTTCTGGCGTTGAGTAGCATTACTCTTAGTTTCTTATCCTTTGTGATACCTATGGAGGTGGGTTTGTCTTTTGAGCCTTGCCTAAAAAAGGCACTATGGGGGTAGCAAAAGCCTTTGCCAATATCCGAATGCCCAGGGGTGATAGGTGCAAGCCGTCCCTAGCAAAGCATCGTGGCTTGTCGAGCATATCATCCCAAGCTGACAGGCACTGGATCCCCTTTGAATGACACCAGTACTTAAGCCAATTGTTGAAATTGATCATCTTGTCTTCATATTGTGGCATCATTCTTGGTGAGGGTAAGATGCTACTCAAGGTCAGGGTCATACCGGCCTGGGCTACATGCTAAGAGAGCTCCTCTATGTCTCTTTTCATGTAGTCCAGGGAGGTACGTCTCAGGTCATTCACACCAGCATGGACAATGACTGAGTCATATTTGTACTTGCCTTGGAGTGACCTGAGTGCTTGTGTTATGTGGTGGATCCTAGCGCCAGACAGGCTGCTCACCGTGACCTTCTCCTTGTTCAGCCTAGTGAGCGGGACGTCAGTGTGCCTGACGATAGAGTCACCTATTACAAGTGTATCAGGTGTGTTGTTTAGTCTTAAGGGCTGTGACTGTTCAGCACACTGGCTTTGTGAGATATGTGTTGCACGTGTTTTGTTTTGGGGTAGCGGTTGCTTGGGTGTCTGCTTTGGAGGTCTCTGCTGCTTAGGCAGATCTTTATTTAGAGCCTCAGTATGTTTTTGTGTGATTATGTGTTTGGTTTGCTGTCGTGGTAGGTCTATGTGAGACTGGAATTGTAGTGAGTGTGGTTTCCTTCTCCTCCTGACTGGTTATGCCAGTACTGAGTTGAGAGAGCTTAGCCTCCAGTTTGGCTATATGGTTGCATCTCTCACATGTGTTGGAATTTGTTGGGAGGAGGAGAGGGTTGTCTGTATACATGAGGCAGTTGTAACATTGCCTCAAGATTCCCAGATTCACCAGCTGGACCGGAGAGGAGATTGACAACTGACCTTTGGACATGCTAGAATAATATTGGGAATTCCTTTATAATTGAAAACAAGGGCCAGTGGGGAGTGAGGGTGTAGTGCTTTTAATTTTTAGTGCTGACTTATATAATTGCTTTAGTGAGCAAGTGCCAGGTAACTTAAGTGCAATGTGTTACAGGTAACTTAAATGCAAAAACGACAAACAGTAACTTTCTTTCAAGTGAAACAAGGAAATAAGTACAGTAAGCAATGCAGATATCACTAGTGATCCACAGAAGCGCTGAGAAGCCGCGTATTAGAATTAGCGTTCCAGGGAAATAACAAGCAAACAAACAACAAGCATATAAACAAAGCTAGATTCAGCAGGCCTGGATCTAGTCTATGCTACAGCAAACAAGGTGTACCAATTTCAGTATGATACAGTTCAAATATTCAGGCACTATAAACCTTTAACCAGAAATTCCCAGCTCAGAAGGGCAGAGTCCAGCCTCTTCTCCCACAAGAGTGCAGACCACGAACCTTCTTAATGTAAAATAACTGGCCTGAAGCCCAAGTGCTTAAACCAGAACTAATACACTTTAAGAAATAACAGACACTGGGCTCTCAATTAGCAGTTCCCAACTTAGAAGGATGAAAGCTACCTGTCCTGCCACCACAGTGCATGCCACAAACCTTCCTAATGTAAAACATCTGGTCTGAAGCCCAAGTGCTTAATCCAAAAGACTTGGAATGATAGCTACACTTTAATCAACTTACTACCAAGCAGTAATGAACACAATTGAATAATTTAGAGAATGCCTGGATTAGTGCTCAAGTTACGCAAACAAAGCTAGATCCAGCAGGCTCGAATCCGGTCTCTGCCACAGCAAACAAGGCACACCAACTTCAGTAAGAAGCAGTTCAGATATGCATGCACTATAAGCCTTTAACCAGAAATTCCCAGCTCAGAAGGGCAGAGTCCAGCCTCTCCTCCCACAAGAGTGCAGACCACGAACCCTCCTAATGTAAAATAACTGGCCTGAAAGCCCAAGTGCTTAAACCAGAATTAATACACTTTTAGAATAACAGACACTGAGCCCTCAATCAGCAGTTCCCAACCTAGAAGGATGTAAGCTACCTGTTCTGCCACTACAGTGCAGACCACAAACCCTCTCATTGCAAAACAACTGGTCCGAAGCCCAAGTGTTTAAACCAAAAGGCTTAGAATGAGTTACACCAAGCAGTAATAAATACAATTGAGTACTTTTAAGATGATGAAAAAGTAAAATAAAGTAGGTAGAAACACAAGTACAGTAAAAGCAGATGAAATTTTTTTTTTCTGAACAAGTGCTGAGATCAAAGAAACAGATTTGAGTGCTGAAACTAGAAAACTGGCTAGTTATAAAAAAAAAAGACTAAGCTAGAAGGATTCCCTCCAACACAGAAGGGTTTGGGGGCTCAGAAGCCTGCAAATAGTCTATACCACTTAACAGGAAAGGCAGGAAACAAGCTTAATTTTTTTTTCTGTTTCCCAGATGCTCTCTTTGTACACAGTAGGAGTGCTTGAAATCAGAATATGATCTCACTGCACTCAGTTGAGTGAGCAAATGAGATGGGCCCAGAAGGAGTATCCAAACACAAATTTACAAGAGGGGCGGGCAGTTTCAAGGCCACTAAGATTAACACCAAAACAAAAAAAGGGAGAGTGGGTGGGACTAACTGAAGAGCAGAGTCAAAACTTCCAGTTCAGTTAATATTCCTGCAACACAGTTAAAATCAATTTAAATACTGTATTTTTTTAAAAAAAGTGCAGATTAAGGCACTTAAATTCTCTTATACGTCCAGTCGAATACAGCTAGTTCTTAGCCGGACAAAGCTGAGGTTTTTAAGCAGAAAATATTTCACACTGTACCACTTAAATAGGCAAGGACAGGAAATCAAAGAACGTGGCTACCCCCACACCTGTAATTACTAGAAAACAATAAAATTCAGCAAACACTGACTAACTTCCAGTTCAGTTAATATTCCTGCAACACAGTTAAAATCAATTTAAATACTGTATTTTTTGAAAAAAAAGTGCAGATAAAGGTACTTAAATTCTCTTATACGTCCAGTTGAATACAGCTAGTTCTTAGCCGGCCAAAGCTGAGGTTTTTAAGCAGAAAATATTTCACACTGTACCACTTAAATAGGCAAGGACAGGAAATCAAAGAATGTGGCTACCCCCACACCTGTAATTACTAGCAAATAATAAAATTCAGCAAACACTGACTAACTTCCAGTTCAGTTAATATTCCTGCAACACAGTTAAAATCAATTTAAATACTGTATTTTTTGAAAAAAAGTGCAGATAAAGGTACTTAAATTCTCTTATACATCCAGTTGAATACAGCTAGTTCTTAGCCGGCCAAAGCTGAGGTTTTTAAGCAGAAAATATTTCACACTGTACCACTTAAATAGGCAAGGACAGGAAATCAAAGAATGTGGCTACCCCCACACCTGTAATTACTAGCAAATAATAAAATTCAGCAAACACTGACTAACTTCCAGTTCAGTTAATATTCCTGCAACACAGTTAAAATCAATTTAAATACTGTATTTTTTAAAAAAAGTGCAGATAAAGGTACTTAAATTCTCTTATATGTCCAGTTGAATACAGCTAGTTCTTAGCCGGCCAAAGCTGAGGTTTTAAGCAGAAAATATTTCACACTGTACCACTTAAATAGGCAAGGACAGGAAATCAAAGAATGTGGCTACCCCCACACCTGTAATTACTAGCAAATAATAAAATTCAGCAAACACTGACTAACTTCCAGTTCAGTTAATATTCCTGCAACACAGTTAAAATCAATTTAAATACTGTATTTTTGAAAAAAAGTGCAGATAAAGGTACTTAAATTCTCTTATACGTCCAGTTGAATACAGCTAGTTCTTAGCCGGCCAAAGCTGAGGTTTTAAGCAGAAAATATTTCACACTGTACCACTTAAATAGGCAAGGACAGGAAATCAAAGAATGTGGCTACCCCACACCTGTAATTACTAGCAAATAATAAAATTCAGCAAACACTGACTAACTTCCAGTTCAGTTAATATTCCTGCAACACAGTTAAAATCAATTTAAATACTGTATTTTTGGAAAAAAAAGTGCAGATAAAGGTACTTAAATTCTCTTATATGTCCAGTTGAATACAGCTAGTTCTTAGCCGGCCAAAGCTGAGGTTTTAAGCAGAAAATATTTCACACTGTACCACTTAAATAGGCAAGGACAGGAAATCAAAGAATGTGGCTACCCCCACACCTGTAATTACTAGAAAATAATAAAATTCAGCAAACACTGACTAACTTCCAGTTCAGTTAATAATTATGCAACACAGTTAAATCAATTTAAACACTGTATTTTTGAAAAAAAAGTGCAGATAAACATACTTAAATTCTCTTATACGTCCAGCTGAATACAGGTAGAACCTAGCTGGCCAAAGCTGAGGCTTTTAAACCACAGCATAGTAAGGGTCAAATGCTACCTTGCGGAATGTGCCAACAGTGTAAATATATTCTAAAAACAACTAAGATAAAAATCAGGGACAAAGAAATTAGTATTATGTTGAAATATAACCATTATACCCAAGGATTTGTATATGCTGCTATTTGTTGCCAATGTCAAGCATTTTATATTGGCAAAACACAGCGTAAGCTAGGTCAATGAATTTATGAACATATGTATGAGATTAAGCAAAAAAAATGAGAAAAATGCTTTATATAGACATATTAAATGTTGCCCTGAACATAGTTTTAAATTTATAGTGTTACAACAAATTACAAGTCAGGCAAGGGATGGTCCTTGGAAAATACATCTGGAAGAGACGGAAACTTGGTGGCAAGTTTTTTAAATGCTTGTTTTCCCCCAGGCTTAAATGATATGATTCCTTTTACAAGTAAAATGAAATTAAAAGTTTCTGATAGGTGATTAGATTTAGCATTTCAACCCATGTTAGTACAAGTATATTTATGCATTATAACTTAAATATAGGTAGTATTTTTATTAATGTTTATTTTATAAATGTTTTTTCATAAATGTATATTTTTTATAAATGTATATTTTAACAAATGTAATTTTTTTGGGTATTGTATTATTTATATACATATTTATGAATTTTTACATGTTTATAATTTTTATGTAAACAGATTTCTGTTTTCATAAATGTTTTAGTTCATTATACTTTTACAGAGGTTTGTTTTCATTAGTATTAGTTTTTATTTATTTGCATTTTGGCACAGATTGATATATATATATATATATATATATATATATATATATATATGTTTATAGGTTCATAGGTAGGTACTAGGCTACCAGCCCAAGGGCCTACATAAGCCTAGCCAGCAAGGTATAGCTAGCCACGCCCACAGTTTTTTTTTTTCTGTATATATATATATATATATATATATATATATATATATATATATATATATATATATATATATATATATGGGTCTACCTGACAATGCCAAAAGCTGACAATGCCGACGATGATAACACCGACACCAGAAGATCAAAAACTGAGATGACCGACGGATGAAAACCCTGATGCTGAGAACACCGACATGTGAAAAGGCTGTGTAAGTATGCGGTAGTGACGGACGTTAGGGTTAGGGTGCGAGTAAGGTAAGTGTGCGATATTGATGGACTCTAGGGATAGGAGTGGGTTAAGTGAGTTAGGGTTAGGGTGCGGGTTAGGTGAGTGTGCGATATTGACAGTCTTTAGGGTTGGGGCGGGTTAAGTGAGTTACGGTTAGGGTGCGGGTTAGGTGAGTGTGCGATAGTGACAGTCTTTAGGGTTAGGGGTGGGTTAAGTGAGTTAGGGTTAGAGCGTGGGTTAGGTGAGTGTGCGATAGTGATGGACCTTAGGGTTAGGGTTTGGGTTAAGGTTATAGATAGTTATGTATGTAAGTTTTAGTGTGGGTTTGTAAGGATTTTGGTGTGCTTGTGTTGTGTGTGTGCTTTTTGGACAGGGGATTTGTTTTGTTTGTTGATTGTCGGGATTGTGGTGTGTCGGGCATGTGAGGTTTCGTGTTTGTGAACTTTCGGTTATGTGGTGTCGGTGATTTCGTTGACAGTGTTGTAGTGCGTCGGTGTTGTCAGGTAGTCCCATATATATATATATATATATATATATATATATATATATATATATATATTCTTTTGTTTATCTTTTTTATATGTTAATTTGGAATGAATTGTCTTGGGGTATGGTTGCTGCTGCTATTTGAATGTATTATTATTAAGTATTATTTTATTTTATTATTTCATTAACTTGCATCAATTTCAAATTTATTGGTTGATTAGCTCATTGTCTTTAATTACTTCTGTATAAATACTAGGGTCTTAGCTCATTAAAATTGTCTGATGAAGTCTGGTCACGATTACCAGATGAAAGCATTTACTTTGTGTGTAATAAATTTTGGATATTCAACTGATGTTCCTAGCCTTCCTTGCTGGATTTGGTCTTTGCTGGTTTTGTTGGTGCTCCTGTTGGGTTGGTGGCAGAACAAATCAAGGTGGAGTCATCTGCATATTGAATGCAGGCAGCCTCTAGTATGATTATGCTAATATCATTTATAAAGATGGAGAAGAGAAGGGGACCTAGTACTGAGCCCTGGGAGACTCCTAGTCTGATGGGGAGGCATGAGGATAGTTTACCCTGCCACAGGACAGCTTGCTGCCTGCCTTGTAGGTAGGAATGAAACCACTGGAGTGCCTGATTGTCTAATACAAAGGCCTTCAAGGTGTTCATTAGCATTTTGTGATTGACCATGTCAAAAGCCTTGGAGAGGTCTAGGAAGAGTGCAGAGGTAAGTTTGTTATTGTTACGGTTGTGGTTTATAATGTTAGTAAAAGAGAGGAGGGCTGATGTAGTGCTGTGATTTGGCCTAAAGCCATGTTGAGAGTTGGATAACAGTTTGTTCTATGTAAGATATTTCATGAGTTGAATATGAACACACTTCTCCATAATTTTAGCTAGTGGTGACAAATAGCTATGGACCTGTAGCTAAACAGTTCGGTGAAACTCCTCCCATTATGAAGAGGTATGACGTGAGATTCTCCATATGGCAGGGATGGAGGCTTTTGATATGGTTTATTTGATTAGAATTGAGATGGGGTATGCAATTGCATCTGCAGCCTTTTGTGGGTAGTCAGCTGGGTGGAGGTCAGCAGCCAGAGTGGTGCGTCTTAATTTCCTAAGTAGGGCCTTAATGAGTTGAGTGGACACTGGTTGGAAGGTAAAGGATGTATTGGTATAGGTTCATAAGTTCATAGGTTCATAGGTAGGTACTAGGCTATCTGCCCGAGGGCATTTATAAGCCTAGCCAGAGTGTGTTGACTTTCGCCGCCCCATTGATTAATTAACTGATCCTCTGTCAAGCAGAGCCAATGAAGTGATCCCAGGGGTGTATTTTCTGTTACCCATCCACTCGTCAAGGTTTGTCTTGAAGAATGTTAGTGAGGGGCTCTGCCTGATGTAATTTGGAATTTTGTTCCAAAGCATGGGGAGTCCCTGTGATAGGAATCTATCCCTCCAGCATGTTCTATTTATTGTTGTGGTGAGGTTTAGCTCACTAGAGCACATGGCTTGCAGTGACTTGGATTTCTTTAGGTGGAGCATGTCCATCAATTCTGAGTTGGACATGGCTTTGTAAGTCAGGCAGAGATCACCTCTGAGTAAGCGATATGCCACTGAGTACAGCCGGAGTTTTTTCAGTCGGGCTGCATAGGACATATGTTTGAGACCAGTAATCCTCTTGGTGAGTACTTTTGTGGTCTTTCCAGCTGCTGGAAGTGTCTTGTGAAGTACATCCCAAATGGGACATTGTACTCTATGATGGGTCTAATGAGTGATGAGTAGAGGGGCACTATAACCTTTTTATTTCTAGATGCGAACCCTTTAGTAATTAGATAGGCCACATAGAAGGATTTCCTAACTACTTTGGCAATATGATTGTCAAAGGAGAGATTACTATCTACCTAGGTCCCCAGATCTCTTATTACCTCTAATGTATTAAAGGGGCTGCCACCTATGTGGTAATTTGTGGGTGTTTTGTTTTTCCCAAAAGGGATGACTATGCATTTTTTGGCATTTAGCTTGAGGCCATGACTTTGACACCAGGTGTCCGTCTCAGTAAGGCCCTTTTGGAGGATGTCCGTGTCAGCCGGAGAGTCAATTATGGTTCCCAGTTTGCAGTCATCGGCGAACTTGGTTAGTCATAGTCCTCCTGTGTTTGCCTGTACTTCTGAGAAGGGGTCCCAGGACCTAGCCTTGCGGGACACCACTTGTGACTGGTTTAGAGTCGGTCCTGGAGCCCACTATTCTTACCGTGTGAGTTCTGTCTGTAAGCTAGCTGGCAACCCATCTCATGACGTAGGGGTTTATGTTCAGGCTGGTAAGTTTTTCTGTAATACCTGAGTGGGGAATGGTGTCAAAAGCCTTGGCGAGGTCAAGGTAGGCTGTGTGAACCACCTTTTCCTCACCTATGGCCTCGATGACTGTCTCGAAGAAGTCAACCAGGTTTAGTAGGCATGATCTGCCCTTAACAATGCCGAACTGGGTCAGGTTAAGTGTTTGTAGGTTCCCAATGTCTTTGTTAATGAGTTCCCTGATGATGCGCCCCATAGCCTTGCAGACCAGGCTAGTCAGGCTTATGGGGCGATAGTTACCAGGGTCAGTTGTGGCCCCTCTTTTGTGGAGAGGAATAACTGTTGCTGTGTGCCATTCTATGGGCACGTAGCCTGTGGAGAGGCTGAGGTTGAACAGCGTGTTTATTTGGGGTGTTAGATTGTTCTGTAGTTCATGCAAGACGCAGCCTGAGACACCATCTCATCCCACTGATGCTGTGTTTTTGGCTTTTGAAAGGGCTGTTTTCACCTGTGCATCTGTGATTTTTGGAACACTACACTTTTTTGGTATTGTTGTGGTACCTTTTGTAGGTGATAGGGGGGTGAAGTTTGCACTGAATCTATCTGCCAGGATGTTGGCAATATCAGTAGGTTCAGTATATTTTGTGCTATTTTGCACTAGTTCAGTGCATATCTGTGAGTTGCCACTTAGATTCTTAACATAGCTAAAGAAGGCTTTGTGATTATCTTTTGAATCCTTGGCTATTTTTCTTTTGAAGTTAGCCTTGGATGATTTCATGAGGGACCTCAGTTTCTTACTGATACTGATCAGGGATGTCTTTCCTTCTTGGGATTTGCTTTTTTTCTGAACTAGTTTCCTCCTTCTATTGTATAGCCTATTTATTGCAGGGGGTCCACCAAACTGGTTTCCTTCTCTTAGAGGAGTGAGTCTTGGTTTTGCTAGGGATGGCACGATCCATGCATCCTTGTAGGTGCTCATAGAGTGCATTTGTAAAGGTTTCTGCATCTTGGGCAGCATTATCCTTTAGCATAGGGGGTGTGAAACTTACCACCTCTGTTTTAAGTAAGGGGAAGTTTGCTTTAGAAAAGTTTTTTACTGTGATTTCCTTAGTTGGGGTGGTGGTGGGGTGTGGACATCCAGAGTGATTAGTTTATGGTCTGATCTAACCAGTCACGGGTTGACCTCCGGTGTGGAACACCTGTCGCCCATGTTGGTGATGACCAGGTCCAATATGTTTTCACCTCTAGTAGGGGAGTTTACCAGGTGATCCAGGGTGTTTGAGTTGATGAATTCCAGGAAGCACTGGGCCTGTGAATTTGTACTCAAGTAGTTTTCCCAGTGAATGGTAGGGTAATTGATATAGCCCAATATCAGGGTGTTTGATAGGACCTTCATGTTTTCCAGTGTCTACAGAAAGGTGGAGTGGTGGTCCTGGGTCATGGAAGGTGATCTGTAGCAGGCCACAATTTGCATTGCAAATTTGCCCGATGTTAGTTGCACATGGATGATCTCAGAGGTATTAGCAGTATTTGGATTAAAGCCTGTGGGAGTGAGCTGGATAGCCAAAGACTGGATAGTTTCAGTGAAGAATGTGTTGAAAGAGTTAGGTATATCCTCTGGGGATTTTTGTTTGGTGGCAGAGGGTGGTGGGGTGGTGGTTTAGCCTGGGTGGAGGAGTGTATGAATTCCTGCCCAGAATTTTCGTGGTTTGTTTTGGTGTACTTGCTGTAGGTTATGGTAGTAATTCTTTTTATCTATAGTTATAGATTTTTTGGCATCATTTCTTAGTTGTCTAAATTTAAGTTGGTCTAGCAGGGTTTTGGTTGTATGGTAGATGGTCCATGCTTTATTCCTGAGTGTGATTTTGGATTTCGTATCTTTAGTAAGCCAAGGTGCAACATTGACCTTGGTTCTAATAGTGCGTGTAGGGGAATGATAATTGAGTACAGTGAGGAATTTGGTGTTAAAGTAAGTGACAGCTTCATCTAGGGGGAGGTATTTTAGGGCTGACCAGTTACATACCTTTAGTTCATGGTTAAACGTATTGAGATCAAAGATGTTGTTGCTTCTTATAGTTTTATAGGTGGGTTGGTAGCAGAAGCTTACCTTACGTTTGAGTATATAGGTGAGGCAATGATCACTTAGATCATCAGGTAGGGTGCCTGATGTATAGAGATGTGGGGAGTTGTTGACTAGTATCCAATCCAAGGTACTGTCTTTATTTTGTGATTTACTTGATCTAGTGGGTAAGGATATGGTTTGGGTAAACCCATGAAGGTTTGCATGGGTTGTGGGGGATTTAGAGGAGCAGGCATTCCAGTCAATATTGAAATCCCCGAGGACAATGGTTTCTTGTGGGTGGCTGTTAGACAGCCAGCTTAAGAAATCTTCAAGGGTGTCTGTGTTCTTCCCTGGGGAAATATAGACACAGACAATGTTTATGCTTTTGTGATTATTACTATGTAGGTTTGTGATGATAACTTCAGCATTATTAAATAGGGGGGGTTGTAGGGTGTCTATGGTGATGTTTGTAGGAATGATCTAGTCTGTACATATTTTACCCTGATGGCAGGATTTCATTGTCCTTGGTGGCAGGTTTTAGCCCTGTTTCTGTGAGACATAGTATATCTGGTGAGTGCACTGCTAGGAGGGCATGTAGGTATTGGATTTTGATGTTGAGCTGGCAGGCCAGCAAGAAGTCAGGGGGTCTGTTTGATGGGTTGATGCTGATAGGGGAGTTAGAGGGGGGAATAGAGTTAGAGGTGTGGGTTGGGCCAGGGTTTGGGTGGATGTCGCCATCCACAGTGAGGTTATTTTCTAATGTCGTTATGAGTTTCCAGATTCTGAGTAGGTACAGTAATAGAGCCTGGGTTTAGGACTAACGTATCTAGGTCTAATAAAGACATAGTTGTTTAGGGTTGGTGAGTTGAGTATATGGGAGGGGGGGGGAAGGTGATCATTTTTGTGCATTAGTGGAGATGTTGAGGTTCTGAAGCCAGGGTAGTGGAAGCAAAGGTAATGCTTGTTCTCAGAGGCAGAGAGAAGATAAGGCATGAGTAGCAGGGATGATAGAAAGTTTATCAATAGAAGTTTAGGGTTAGGCATATTTATTGTACTGAGATTTGATAATAAGTTATGGGAAAGAAAAAACAAGAAGCTGGGGGAGGGGACAAGTAGAGGCAGGTAGAGAAAGTTCAGTTTCAAGTGTTAGTTGTAGCTGATTGTTTTGTAGAGGAGTTGGGTGTGGTTAGATAGTTCTAAATTTAGTAGTACTAGGGGCAGATGGAATTTGGGGGCAGGGTGGGAGTGAAGCGAGCCTGAGCAAAGGGAGGAGGAGCAGAGCGGGGCTTAACCTATTCTCTTAACCAATTCAATATAGTTCAATTAGAGTTAGGTTAACAACCTTGCTTAAGTCCGTTTTGCTGTTTAAGTACAGGGCTGGGAGGTCAGCATTCCACGTGGATCCCTGTGTGGTAGAGTTAGGTTTGTTTCACTTAGGGAGCCTTTCAGGAGTTGTGGACAGGGTAACAACCTTGCTTAAGTCCATTTTGCTGTTTCAGTACAGGGCTAGGAGGTCAGTGTTCCACGTGGTTCCCTGTTCCACGTGGTTCCCTGTGTGGTAGAGTTAAGTTTGTTTCACTTAAGAAGCCTTTTGGGAGTTTTGGGCAGGGAAACAACGTTGCTTAAGTCTGTTTTGGTGTTTCAGTACAGGGCTGGGATGTCAGTGTTCTGCGTGGTTCCCTGTGTGGTAGAGTTAAGTTTGTTTCACTTAGTGAGCCTTTTGGGAGTTGTGGGCAGGGTAAAAACCTTGCTTAAGTCTGTTTTGGTGTTTCAGTACAGGGCTCTGTGGTCATTGTTCTGTGTGGTTCCCCTGTGTCTTAAAGTTAAGTTTGTTTCACTTAGGGAGCCTTTCAGGAGTTGTGGGTAGGGTAACAACCGCTTATAGCAGCAGTCGACTGGCTGGGTCCTGGGGCACTGGAGATTTTAAATATATATATATATATATATATATATATATATATATATATATATATATATATATATATATATATATACACACCTACATATTGGTCCCCTTCATATCACCAAAATGCCATTTAACTGACTTTCAAATGATGGAACACCGACTGTACAAAACACTGACAGATCGGAATATTGACGGGTAACTAATGGCAAGTAACTCGTTGGCCAGCATGTCAACCTTTGCCCCTTACCTCCATGGTAGTGCGATCTCGGAGCTGGCATATTTAGCTAGGGAGTGTGTGGGTGTGTTTTCTTTGCCACATTTTTACTGTGCTTGTCTGGTAGGCCAACGGGTTCTATACTGTTAGTTTCTTGTCGATGTTCGAATTAGTCGGCATTTTGTACTGTCAGTGTTTTCGGCTCCATCATTTGAAAGTCGATTTATTTATTTATTTATTTATTGACATTTGTTAATTGGGTTAGTCCAGCTGGGCCAGTACCCATTTTCAGTGGAGACCCGAGGAGAAATGCTATAGTTACAGAACAGTTTACAGTATATGAAAAAACTGACACTCCAAGATAGTAAAATTAAAAATACAGAAGTAGCATTTCGATGATATGAAGGGGATCCATATATATATATATATATATATATATATATATATATATATATATATATATAAATATATACACACAAATAGCTATTGATACATATAATAAGCAGAGACAGCAAAAACTACAGTATTCTAATAAGCATACAGAAAACATAATGATGTGTAAATCTTTGCCAACAAGAACTGAAAATATAGTGACAGAAAAAACTCAAGCTGAGGTCCTCACTGAAACAGAACAACTAGACTTGAAGCACCTTGCATAAAGGTTTTAATTAGCCACAAAAGAAGTAACAATAAATCACAAAGTCTCTCCTTTTTGCTCTCTGGGCACCTGCCTCTAACTGCTACCAAATACTGGCTACACCATGTTAATTTCCTTATGTGGACCAGCCCTATATCCTTGTTTCTTACTGAGTACTCTCATAGCTGCTAATACTCCATATAGCCTCTGCAATTTGGTGTACTTAGTGGGCCTACATGTGCTGACAAGGCAATTCCAATGGTGCTATCATGCTATGTGATGCCGTATTACAATACCTAAATGCACACGCACATATATCTATCTTTAGTCATCTGTCATGCCATCATATATACACACATGCAGGTTGTCGATTAATGTTTAAATTGACCTCTTTTCATCAACAGTTTGCAAGATTTCACTATCCCCAGTGGTGGGAAATATGCCCTGTCCTTTGGGGATTGTGTAATTTTCAGAATTGGAATGAATAATTAAGAGGAAGTGTGGGGGTACAGGGAGGCATGGCATTGTTTTAAAACTTGCATGGTTCAAAGAATAGCCTCAGAGCATACAGTAGTGTGGTAACATTTGCTTGTTGATGTTCAAAAGTCGATGTTAGACACATAATGTTTCAATAAAATGATGACTGGCACTACATGTATGTGTGTATGTGCGTGTGTGTGTGTGTGTGTGTGTGTGTGTGTGTGTGTGTGTGTGTGTGTGTGTGTGTGTGTGTGTTTTATACATACAATTCCTTCCTAGAGTAACACAAACAAAAATTATACACATTTATACATTCACACACACACACGCACACACGCGTGCGCGAGCACACACACACACACACACGCATATATATTTGGAAAAGGTGGTGGTAGCCATATACTCATTGCATGCCTATTTTTTTTAAAGCAGTCTGGAATTTTTTATAATCGGTGAATTGGTTCTTTGGATATGCTTTTTTGAGAAGGTGATTTGTGCTCAGCTGAGCTTCAATTTAGAGGATGGGCAGAGAAAGAACTAATGATGGGAGAATAATTCATATCATGACTCTAGGAAACAGCCTTAAAGAATCCCTTTGTTTTACTGATGTAATATTCATTTAAATTTAAGTAGCCATGTGTACTTCTCCATAATAATAACCTGGCTTCCTAAATGCTACAAAGTTTAAAAGAAAGTAAGTAAAGTACCATAATCTGCCTTGCAACTTAGGTCACCTCATCGGGTGTGCTATGTCGGAGATAACATCAATCTCTCTGAAGAACATGCTAGAATTTTTGGCAGCCCTCATCAGTAAAACACTTATAGACATTACAAATATCAAAGCAGAAGAACTCAGACGGTACACAGATTTTGTCTGCAGAATCTGTTTTCATAGAATCTGCCACATCCAAGAACCACAATTAATTATTAGTGCACAGCAGATGAAAAATACATTAGCTAATGGGGACACTGGAAGAGCTTGAAAGCTGAAACACTGTGATAACTTTTGCTTAACTGGCCTAACATAAGGTTTAGAGGGAGACAATCCAAGAGTTTATCTAGAAGATAATCTGGTGTCGGCAACACATCTGTTGAGGAAAACTGTCACTGAAAGAGCATACAGAGCACTCAGCCTGTTACCCACACCAAACTTCCTGTGAAGCACATTGTTTTCAAGCTAGTAAATTACACAGACAGGAAGTGTTATTGGAAACAGTGAAAGAAGGTAAACATTTTGTGATGTATGGCCAAAGACAAGACTTTTCCAGAAATGTAATTGCTAAGAAGACCATTGTTTTATGGTGAGGGTTTTCTGCTACTGCAGTACCATCTCCGTGCATCTTAAATATCTAGCATGTCCTAGAACTGAAAACTAACATCTCAAAAGAATCCTTCACATCTGCTGAAGAAGCCCTAGAGTGCCTTCAGCAGAAAATTTTGAGACTTGTCTGTCAAATCTCACTCTGGCTGCGAAAAAGGAAAACAAGACTTTAAGAGCATTGAATGAGTCAGCTTACCAGACATCCAGATGCAGGTCCTCCAATGTATACAGATGCAAGGGCCCCTCAACTCTGATGATATTTGCTACTTTTTTCTGAGAGCTCTAGTAGCAGAGACTCTGTTTCAACTTTATTAATATCCCAAAGAAGCTGCCATGAAACAGCAGTCTTGAAGTTCTACCTACATCAGGTCCATAGAGATGGACACAACAAACACCCCAGCAGAAGCATATGTGAATCTATGAGAGTTTAATGAATCAGCGACTATGAATCGCACTCATGATTTTTTCTTTTTTCAGTAACTCTGCAAAGAAGGGCTCATCAGCACTATCAAAACTTAGAAATTACAACAGAACAGTGAACATGTGACAATTTTCACAGTTTTTAATGTATTTCATTTCCTGGTGCAGCAGTTTCCCGTCCCCTTATTTTCTTTGTTCTGGTACTTTATCAGTGCATTTCACTGCTGGATGAGCGAAGCATTTTTAGCCACAGGAATGACTATTTCCTGGAATTGTGTTAGGATTAGCAATCATACTATGCTTTAAGCTTTACTGTTACTGACGATAACTGTTAGTTTGTCTTCTTTTCTCTTCCCACAGCTTCATGCTAGCAGCTGCTGGGAGTGAGGTGTGCTGACCTCACAGTAGGGAACACATGCAAGCAGTGCACAGAGTAATTCAGCACTGCAAACTGTGGTTGTAGCATTAGACACATCAAACATATTGCAGCAGAGTTTTGTTGTCTTGCTCACATAGATTATATCTGTTATCAAGGTTTTAACATTGGATATTTGTAGTTAGAGCTCCAAAGTTAAGCAAAATGCCAAGCAGGGATGGGTTTTGAAACAGAAACTTAATGTTGTACTCAGGAGCGGCCTTTGGTCAACTGGTGCCCTAGGCAAAAAGGCTCCACAGCACCCCCTACCACATCACCCAGTGCCCCCATCCTGGTCTACCTGCACCAGATAAATACTGGAAAAGCACCCTTGCTAGAGCGGTGCCCTAGATTAGCCTAAGGCCGGCTATGGTTGTACTACTGAAGGAAGTCAAGATGTCTAGTGAGCATAAGAAATGTCTCACACTTTCTAGGACAGAACACCTTTTGTGAGTTTACCATCCTCTCATAAAGTGGGGTTATTAATTTTTGTAAATAGACAAATTAGCTGGTCCTAGATATGACAACTGATGCAGATGGATGACAGACTGTATTATAAGTATAAGTTAATGGAGGTAGGATACATTTGGGCTGAAATTAGACTGAAATTGTTCAAAGTTTATTGCAGTCAAAAACCTTACTGAAATCTGACAAAGCAGATTCATCACTTCTTTGAGGGGGAGACTTTAACAAGGTGTTCAGTTTCATTCTGGCCAGGTCAGACCCATGATGTGAATAGCACATTTGGGAGCAGAAGGTATTAAAAACCTTTAGTCTCCAGGGTACGTAGAGGCTGAACAGCCCATTAACCCAGGCTACAATATTATTACCTATTTTAGGTGTCCTGCAGTTGAGTGGTTGATTTTTCTAATCTCAAACACCATAATTATCTCATTGTGAAGGAAGTGAGAAACTATAGCACAGACTACCCCATAGTATGCTGGCATTCCCACTGTGAGAGTCCTTTAAATTAAACCTTAAAGATATTCACCCCGCAGCTAAAGCCCTGTTATTAGCAGAGTGGACAGGAACATTTATTTCCTGGAAGACTGAAAGTCTCAGGTCTTTTTAGCATGCAAATTGATATGGTTTAAAGAAAAATCAGTACCAATAAATACAAATCTAATAAAATAAACTAAGGGCTGAACTTGAAGAATGGTCCAAGCTATACTTTAAAAGGGTGTCACTAGAAGCCAGGAGCATGCATTCAAGCCAGGGAAACTATTAGCCTTTTATTAAAAAAAAGAAACAATAATCTGAATCAGCTTTGTAGCATAGAGGGTTAAATCCTGACTATGTCACAGGTAATATGAATTCTGTTAGTGGCTCAGGTGTCTATAGGAGCTGGCTGGGAAGGATGGAAGTTAGAGGTCATTGCCAGCTCACCCATTCTGATAGAAAGAAGGCAGTTCTGGCTAACCACATGAGTAAAACCTACCAAGAGCCCTAAGAGTTACATCTTCAAACCTAGTAAGCCTGTGTCAGCTCACTGCATTTACATTGTAAGATGAGGGAAACTTGGCATGTGGCAACATGCTTCTCCTTGGAAGGCAACAATAGTGGATCTTGGAAGAGCTGTTGAGGGAGGACTGGAGGGTGTTCAAAGGGGAAGAAGGCAGGTTGCCCCAAAGGACCAACAAGCTGACTTGTTCCCTTTCAACTGACTCTCACAAGGGAACAGAGAGACAGTCTGGATTCCTGAGCAGGATTGATTGGAAAATAGTTCTCTTGCCTAGCCCATGAATGCCTGGCTCCTGTCTTCCCAGTAAAAATGGACTAATTGAAGGGGGAATAAAAAATCAAGCTAGATCCAACACACCTTGTGTAAAAGTTAACAATTAAATGGTATTTGATTACTAAAGCTCTGAACGTTGTCTTTTAATAATTTTATGCATCTCTGGACACATCTTCAGTTTCTCCTAAAAGCTCTCACCAATGAATGCCTCGACTCCCTAAACCTGCCAAAATTACATGAATGAGCCCAAGTGGAGTTGTGAGGATGTCATCTTAGATGAGGTCCTGAAAGATGTTTCCTTTGTGTTTTTGTTATAACAAAGGTAAAAATCACATAGCTGTAACATCCCATCCACCTAAATAAAAAGACAAGTTACTCTTACTGCATACCTTGCTAAGAATAAATTCTTCAAAAGAGGGGTCATCTTCAGACAAAGCTGTTCAAAGTCTGTTATTTGTAACAATGTTATTTTCAAGTTGTTATGAACTTTAACTGCTATACCTCTCAATTTTTGTTATGGTTACAGCTCTCAACATCTTAGCACAAGAAATATGGACAAAGCCTAAAATAATGGGGGGGACAAAGGTAAAAAAAAATAGGGACAGATTTTAAATATAGCTATTACACACTTTTGTTGGCAGAATAACAAGATTTGTGTTAGCATACATTTTCTGAAGGTTATGAAGTCTAAAATTCAAACGTATGACATTATATAGTGATTTCAATCCTCTTTGATTTGGCAGAAAATTACAAATGTTATTAGGAACAGACTGAAAATATGAGCTAAAAATCTGGACATTCTGCGAAAATCTGGACAGTTGAGAGGTATGGTTATGGTTTATCTCTTTTTTTTCTATTCATCCATATTTGTCTTTCTTTTGTGTGTGATGTAAATCCAGGCTGAACCTGAAAGCAGTCTATTTGAATGTTTTATTCTGGTTAATAAATTAATAAATAAATAAAACTACCTCTGCCAAGGTAAAGCGCCAAGGCCAGATGGCCATTATCCTGAAGAATATCAGTTTCTGAAGCATGATGTAGCCCTTAAACCCCTTAAATCTTCTCTTTAAAGTAATTCATATCATGAGCTCATTCTATTTATCTATAAAAGAATATGGGATAATAGTGCTTCCCAATCATGGGACATATCCAGCGCTGATAGGAAATGATTTTGGCCAACTGTATACATAGATAGGAAATGATTTTGGCGAATTGTATACATGGAATACTCCCACATATTACCTGCCCTTCCCATATTGTAGGTCTGTCAGTGGACCATATGTGTTTTGCATAATGTTTTTGTGGAGTATTTCGTTTAAAGTTTTAGTGATAGTAGAGAGAGAAAGGAAACAAGATGATAATCCTCGGAACTCAATATGGGCTGGGACTTTTAAGTGTAAGGGTTGGGAGGGTGGCCTAATGGTTAAGGTGTTTGCCTTACAAACACATGATGCAGAGTTGGAGTCTCACAAGGGATAATTGGCTAGGCTTAAAATGACTCACAAGGGCAGTTAGCTTAGTACTAACCTATGAATATAATGGCAATTTATTTAAGCAGGTTTCTTAAAAGGGAAATCCAGCAGACTATCTTCATAACCTGATTTTGTATATATAAGCTCAGAAATTATTTGTGCAACCAAAAGTAGCAATTCTAATTGTCTACAAGAAAGATATTGATTTTATTATGTGGGACTATCGTTAGGAAGTTTTCCTCCAGCATTTTGTAAACTTATAAAAGTCTTAGATCAGTCCCTGTTTACTGGTATCCTAAATGGGACTACCATATCAGACTCATTCCTCTACCTAAAAGAACCAAATGGATGCCAATTATCCTTTGTCTTGCCCCTTCTAGCAACAAGCCTTCTTTCATACAACTTACAAACTCAAAATGCTTGCGTCTTTGCAACTTCATGGGGTTATAAATGAAAGAATTTATGGTCATAGTTAACTGCTTATTGGTTATAAAAAATAAATCAAAACATCCAAAACATGACATTCCAGTGATCATCTCCATTTTTACAGGATTTTTAGTGTGGGAGTTGCAACTTATAGTATTATTGAAGTATCCAAGTGAAAAAGAAGCAATTTTAAATGATTTTAGTATGAATAAGATTAAGCCACAAAAGAGGTTAGACCCCTATCAAAAATGTACTTTGGTTAGAGATTATTACACCTTCCAACAAACGCTCACTCCTTGACTTCTTCATTTCAGATTTCCTGCATAGTGTCTACAGTATAACATCTATAATGAACTTTCTGAACTCCATTACCCCAAGAAGTTAATATTACTCAAATCTCCTAAGCAACTGTATAAGGCAATTCAAAAAGAGTCTTCTCAGAATCCCAAAACATATCTCTTCATTCAAACCTCAGACAGTTGACAAGCATCTCACTACCAAGAAAATGACCACCTGCTAAGCCCTCTACATAATGAACACTAAACAACATCAAATCTTTAACAAAAACTTTCCACTTATAATAAGGTAGAGGAGGTGATATACCATGGAAAACATCAACCATTTGTTAAACATCTAAGAAATGTTACCTCCTTGGAGAAATGGAAGCAGTAATCTCAATGAAATGATCAATTTTACTTCTTCAGGGAAGCAAAATCTAGTTACTTCAGAAGAGGACAGACATTAATGGCATCCAAACATTGACCAACATTGATAGACAAATAACATCAAAAACACCTATCAAGATGGACAATTACCTCTCATCCCAATCTAAAAAGTACATCTCAGTTAATGACACTACTATGGTAAGCTCTGCTTTCCAAAGTAAAAACTAAAAGCCTGCTGCTGTCTTTAATGATCTAACCTCAGAATCTAGGTCTGTCTTTGCAAAGGAGTACTAAACCATATATCACACTAGAGAGTTACATTTACTGCTCACCCAGACTCTGCCACACTTTGCTTTGAGGGAAAGGTTAGTTTGCTTTTTATTTGTTATATTACTTTACTGCCTTTTTCTGTTTTGAATTCTGTGATTTGTTTTATTTACCTTGTGTTTTATTTGTATCATGCTTTTAACTGCATATTAAAACTTGAAAAGAGACAACAGCTCTGTGTCTTGTGAGTCAGACAGAAATTTTCCCCACTCTCCCACTCAGTTACTGTACTGTTCTTAAACACCACTGTCTTTCTAGTTGCCTTCCTCTTATGTTAATTTGACCATATAGCTCATTTCCTCTCTGTTTTTACTGGCTTGTGTGAGTAAGCACAAAATTATCATTTTGTGAAATCACTCTTCAGTGGTGGTGCTGCAGTAGCGTTGTCCCCTCACAGTAAGACGCTGTCCAGTTCGATTCTCAGCTAGAGCGTCTTCTGCATGGAGACATGTGTGAATGGGCATACCTTCGTTGAAGGTTGTGCGTCAGGGCTGGTAACTCAGCACGTAAAAATCAACTACCAATCATTAGTGGACCGGAGTTCCGCTGTGGCGACCCCTAACCGGGAAAAGCCAAAAGACACAAGAACTCTCCTTCAACTATTTAAATTTATTGGACATCCTACTGTATTCCATAGTACCAGAATACAAAAGTGACCACCCTCTTTCAATCGTTCCTGCTATTTTAAAAATAGTGACTCTCCACTAAAACTTAACTTTTTAGACAGGTAAAACTTAAGTTACCTGTTTTCACATCTAACTCCTCCAGTGCACACTGCATGGTTTTGGATAAACCATTTTTTTAATCTTACCTTTAAGCATCCCTGTGACTAGCACTTGCTTTAAAATCTTCTGGAAAGCACTAGGAAGTCTTAAACTGTTACAAGCACTCAACTCTCCTTGTTAATAAGGAGAAATTAATTGTAGGCACTAAACAGCCTATAATTGCAAAGTACCTTGCTAAGGTAAGGGAAAACAGCTCTTGCACTTTACAAAAAAAAAAAAAAAGCACCAAACCAGGCATGTCCAAGAGTCAGCTTCTGGTGATTTCCCCTGTCCACCTGGTGAATTTGGGCATACTGGAGCAATGCAGCAATTGCCTCATGTACACAGACAACCCTCTCCTCCTACCACCCAACACTACAACCTGCGAGAGATGCACTTACATAGCCAAACTGGAAGCAAAGCTCTCTCCACCCAAGATTGTGCTAGACAGTCAAGAGGAGAAGGTTAACACCCACACTACACCTCAAGCAACACATAGCCCATCTAAACCCACACTACCAACACCCACACATAGCAACACTAAACCCACATATGTGGAGGCCCTTAACATTAACCTGCTCAAGCAACAAGGACCTCTGAAGCTGAAATGCAAACGAACACCAATCACAACCAAAGTGTCACATAGCTCACAACACCAGTGTGCCACCCAACAACAGTCCCTAAGGCAAGACAACGTACCCAACACTTTAGTCATAGGTGACTCTGTAGTCAGGCACACTGATGTCCCACTCACCAGGCTGAACAAGGAGAAAATTACAGTCAGCTGCTTGTTGGGTGCTAGGATCCACCACATAAGGCATGCGCTCAAGTCAATCCACAACAAGGACAAATATGACTCTGTCATTGTCCATGTTGGAGTGAATGACTTGAGACATACCTCCCTGGACTACATGAAAAGAGACATGGAAGAGCTCTCGGATCATGTGGCCCTAGCCCTGAGTAGCATCCTGCCTTCACCCAGAATGATAGCACAGTATAAGGACAAAATGATTGACTTCAACAATTGACTAAGCTTCTGGTGTCATTCTGTCTGCCTGGGACGACATGATCAACAGACCACGATGCTTTGCCAGAGATGGTCTGCACCTGTCGCCCCTGGGATTCAGGTTACTGGCTAAGGCTCTTGCCACCCCTATAGTGCCTTTTATAGGCAAAGTTCAAAGGACAAAACCACCACCATAACAGGTACAACCATGCAAATTCTGAAGGTGCTACTCAGTGCTAGAAGTCTAAACCTCAAAATGTACTCTCTCGAGGCACTCCTAAAAATGGAGAACATCGATATCTGTGGAGTAACTGAGACTTGGTTCAAGACCTCAGAGAGCACCCCTGCAAGACCAGGCTACAACTCTTACCACACTTTTCAACCACCAAACCAGGACTGAAACACTAAAGGTGGAGGAGTGTCCATATTCACCAAGGATATTCACAACACCAGGCTAGCTGCCCAACACAATATGCCTGAAATTCTCCAGGTGCAACTAACACTAGGTAAGACTGCAATCCAAACTGTAGCTTGCTACAGATCCCCCACTCTGCCCCAAGATTCTCACTACACCTTTCTAAACATACTGGAAAATATTAAGTTACAACCAAATACCCTAATACTGGGTGATTTCAACTACCATGCCATTAACTGGGAAAAATACGCATGTAGCAACACCTTTGTCCAACGGTTCTTGGAATTCATAAATTCCAATGCCCTGGATCAAGTAATCCTTAGTCCCACCAAGGGCTCCAATATCCCAGACCTGGTCATTACCAACATGGGAAATTGATGCTCCACACCTGTAGTCACCCCCTTGTTGGTCAGGTCTGACCATAAGCTAATCACCTTTGACATCCACATCCCAATCCCCACCCCCAGTAAGGAAACCTCCATAAAAAACTTCTCCAAAGCCAACGTCATGCTACTCAAGTCAGAAGTAACAAACTTCATGACACCCATGCAGATGGAAACTGAAAGTTCAATTGCTGAATCCTACACTAAGACACTGTACGAGCACATCCACTCGTGCATGAATCGTGTCCTCCCCAATAGAACCAAGATGCTCTCCTCCAAAAAAAAGAAGCCAATCTGGTGGTCCCTTGCCATAAACAAACTTTACAACAAAAGGAAGAAACTGCTGCAGAAAACAGGAAAATCCCAGGATGCAAAAAACTCCCTTACCAGCCTCAGTAAGAAGCTGAGATCCCTCATAAAATCCTCCAAAGCTAGTTACGAAAATAAAATTGCCAAAGATTCCAAACACAACCACAAAGCATTCTATAGCTATGTCAAGAATCTAAATGGCAATGCTCAGATCTGCTCTGAGCTACAACAGAATGGCATTAAATATACTGATCCCAAGGATATTGCCAGTATCCTGGCAGATCGATTCAGTGCAAACTTCACCCCCCTCTCACCCCCTAAAGGGCTCATCTCAATACTGAAAGATTGCCAAATTCTGGTAATAATGGCCAGAGAAGTAAAAAAACGCACTCTCCAAAGCTAAGAATACAGCATCCATGGGGCCAGACGACATCCCAGGCTGTGTACTACATGAACTACAAAATGAACTGGCACCTCACCTAAGTGTCATGTTTAATCATAGCCTCACCTCAGGCTTTGTGCCCACTGCATGGCATACAGCTACAGTTATCCCACTCCACAAGAGGGGATCCACCTTGGATCCCGGGAACTACTGCCCCATCAGTCTGACAAGCCTGATCTGCAAGGCCATGGAATGTACTATCATGGAACTTTTAAAAAAGACATTGGCAACCTTCAAACACTGGACCCCATGCAGTTTGGGTTTGTGAAGGGCTGATCTAGTCTCCTGAACCTGATTGACTTCTTCAAATCAGTCTCCAGACCCATGGACAAGGGTAAGGTGGTCCACACAGCCTATATGGACCTCACCAAGGCCTTCAACACCATCCACCACTCTAGAATCATAGATAAACTTACTAAGCTGGGCATTAATCCCCATGTCACTCGATGGGTTGCCAACTGGCTTACTGACAGAACCCACACTGTAAAAGTAGCTGACTCCAAATCCAGCTCCAAACAGTTGACAAGTGGAGTACCTCAGGGTTCAGTTCTGGGACCGCTCTTGTTTGGCATCTGCTTCTCTGAAGTACAGGCCAGCACTAAGTGACTCTGGCTAACAAAGTTCACAGATGACTGTAAACTGGGAGCCATTATTGAATCGCCAAATGATGTGGATACTCTACAAAAGGGGCTTACAGAAACAGATGCTTGGTGCCAGAGCCATGGTCTCAAGCTCATTGCCAAGAAATGTATAGTTATCCCTTTTGGAAAAAAGCATGTACCCATAAATTACCACATAGGTGGCAGTACACTAAACACCGAAAGTGTGATAAGAGACTTAGGGACACAGGTGGACAGTGGTCTTACCTTCGATAACCACATCACCACAACAGTTAGGAAATCCTTCTATGTGGCACACCTCATCACTAAGGGCTTTTCATCCAGAAAAAAGGAGGTCATTGTCCCACTGTACTCATCCCTCATTAGACCAATTATAGAATACAATGCCACGTTTGCTATGTACCTCTCAAGACATCTGCAACAACTGGAAAGGCTGCAGAAATACCTCACTAAAAGAACCACAGGCCTAAAGCAAATGCCCTATGCTGACCATCTAAAAAAACTCTACCTATACTCCGTTGCATATCGTCTACTCAGAGGCGATCTCTGCTTAACATACAAGGCCATGTCAAACCCAGAGCTGTTGGAGATGCTACACTTAAAGAAATCCCAATCCGTCAGAGGCACACACTCCAGGGATCTAAAACTTGTCATCATAATGAACAAAACATGCTGGAGGGATAGGTTCCCGACCCAGAGACTCCTCAGACTCTGGAATAGACTACCCATACATGTCAAGCAGAGCACCTCTTTGGCCCTCTTCAAAAGGAACCTTAATGATTGGATGGGAGATAGGAAATTCACCCTAGGGATCACGTCAGTTACCCTGCTAGACAGGGGTCTGGGGAAGTAAATACTGTGGGAAGAAATAGACAGGGAATTGTTATGGCCAGGCTTGTATTGGCCTTAGGGCCGATAGCCTAGTACCAACCTATGAACCTTTGAATATATTATGAATGTACTACAAATGTTATACGGCATTTCATTACCTTGTTACCTTACTGGGAACATCACTGCACTGCATTAAAAATATCAGTTGGCTTACAGTATCTGCAAGGACTACATTTAAACTGATTTGCTGTAGATATTGAAAAACAAAAGCACCTGAGCCTTCTTCACCACATTTGCACATACTGACAAAACAGCACAGTAGCAAATGATCAGCATCACTGTTTACCACAGTGTATACAGCTCCCAAAAATGAGTGGATGAACACGTATGTTTATAATTTTGTGAGCATCAAACAGTATAGAAAGTCACTGAGCATTCTACCCTCAAATAAATACAAAAGCATATTAGTGTTGATGCGAAAAGGATACAGCACTGAGAAGGGTTTAATTTTTCAAACTGTTATCTTTATTAAACAATAGTACCAGGAGTACTACTCACAGCTAAAGATGCTCTCACCAAACAAGAAAAAGGGTAGTTGTAAAAATGTAAGAGCAATCACCACGAAGGTATCAGCAAAACACAAAATGCAGCTGGTCCCAAATGAAGTCCAATGGCAGTCGTTTAAGAAGGTAGCAAAAACGTTTATTCAAAAACAGAAAATGAGCGCTTTCGCATAGCCAAGCTATGCTTCTTCAGATATTAATTCAGAGTAAAATATCAGATGCATATATACAGCTTTTTGGCGGGCTCATTAGATATGCATATTGCAACTAACCAACTGGCAATTAGTAGTCATAGAAACAAAAAGCAAAAAACACAATTTAAAAAATACGTCAGATAAAGCTGTTCATAAAAACTGTATACACAATACTAAAATCATGGATCGTACCAGCGATCATATCAAACAACACTAATGATCTAAACAATAACGCCAAAAGATCTTGGATCATCAAGTTTTCATTTAAATTATCTGTGATATATAGACATTCATTCTTGTCAAACATGGCAACCGTTACATTATCCGGCATAACAAAACAAAACAAACCACTACTCACTGGCATGGGTTCATCACGAGTAAATATTTCATAGGTCACACTATTCAACTGTTTAATTATGATGGTTTCAACTTCTATATGCCTGTATAGCATTGTTTCATTCCTTAGCCATGTTTTGATGGCTTCCTTAACTGTATTGACATTTCCATTGTTGCAGCTTACATATTGTGTATCCTATATTTATCGACACTATAGCTAGTATCACAGCACGAATATAGCCCCTCTTCCATAAGGGGTATTCAGGGGTTTTCTAGTTTTACGACTCAGTACCTTGACTTCCTACACATGGAAACATTTGTATATATGATGGTTCCCATATATTTTTCATTACAAGTCGCTTATAGTGTACCAAGAGGGTTTGAGTTTTGATGCACACGTTTTGATTTTTTATAGCATGTACAATTCCGTACAGTCTTTTGCCTGATTCGGTTGGATACACCTTCAGTAACAGAATACATGTTTGGCTATTCAATACATCTATATGAGCAAGTGCTACATTTGATATTCAGAGATGTTTTGCAATCCACTTGCTAATATGTAGAGTTGGTTATTACTACTCTACATTTCTTTATACATTGTATAGGTTGCTCTGTGTATATATATTTTTTATACCCCACACATTTTTCATCACTTCTTATGAGCGATGCTATTTAATTCAATGTTTTTTAACATTTAGAGATGGGGGGGTGTTTAGTTAGATATGTCTTATGAACTAATGCCTTGTCGGTTGAAATTGTGAAGCTTTAAGCAACATCGATTAATAGTTAATAATTAATGTTTAATGTTCGTTTTGAACTGTAAGCTTTAGGCATTAGGACCTAGAAGATCGCTTTGCTTTTTTCAAGATGCCCTATAGGCACACGCAAGCACGTGATCTTCCGTACAGCTACGTGGGTTTGCACATCTTTTATACAATGTAAAACCAATTTACAGACATGCCCATGATTTTAGATCCAGAAGGATTTCAATGATACAATAGTATGTTGCACTATCGTGCTGTTTGTGAACATAACTTGGCCATGGACACTTTAGTGTGACCTATGAAATATTTACTCGTGATGAACCCATGCCAGTGAGTAGTGGTTTGTTTTGTTTTGTTATGCCGGATAATGTAACGGTTGCCATGTTTGACAAGAATGAATGTCTATATATCACAGATAATTTAAATGAAAACTTGATGATCCAAGATCTTTTGGCGTTATTGTTTAGATCATTAGTGTTGTTTGATATGATCGCTGGTACGATCCATGATTTTAGTATTGTGTATACAGTTTTTATGAACAGCTTTATCTGACGTATTTTTTAAATTGTGTTTTTTGCTTTTTGTTTCTATGACTACTAATTGCCAGTTGGTTAGTTGCAATATGCATATCTAATGAGCCCGCCAAAAAGCTGTATATATGCATCTGATATTTTACTCTGAATTAATATCTGAAGAAGCATAGCTTGGCTATGCGAAAGCGCTCATTTTCTGTTTTTGAATAAACGTTTTTGCTACCTTCTTAAACGACTGCCATTGGACTTCATTTGGGACCAGCTGCATTTTGTGTTTTGCTGATACCTTCGTGGTGATTGCTCTTACATTTTTACAACTACCCTTTATTAAACAATACAATGTGAAAATAACATTTGCAGAATATAAAAAATGGTGAATATACAAAATAATTAATTGTTCTGATACTACAAAATGAGAAAAGGCCAAAAAACATAACAATCCTACAAAATCAAACTGAATTTAGATAGTAGAAAATAAAAGGGGGAATCCAAAAAAGCCTACTCAGAGTGATTTTCCATGTAGGCACAGTGGCATGATCCCAACACGGAAACCGACAGCCAAGCGATCCAGTAAATAGAGCAGAGGGGCGTGCATGAGCGTGCTTACATAGAAGTGTCTGTGGAATGCAAATCACCTCATAAGCAGGTGAAATCCATGCAAATAAGGGTGATTTTCAATCCAGTAAGCAGAAAGGTAGCCATGTAGGAGCCGTGTTGGTGTCAAAAATGTACACAGAAAATAACCGTGTACAGAAATGCAAAAATTAAACAAGAGCTTTAAAAGCCCAAAAACAAAGGTTGGATATTGCAATGTAGGCATGAAAATGCCCCAGACTATGCCCAGTGAGTCCAAAAAGCAAAGCAAATCATTATAAAATATAAGAATAAGCAAAAACCAGCAACACCAGATAAATGCCTCTCCCAGCACAAATAGAAATCCACCAAAAAGCAAGCAGTTGAGGTAACGCAAATGGCAGTTCTCCAGAATCAACAATTTATTCAGGATACAGAGACACAATGTTAGCACTTTCACAGTATTCACTACTGCTTCATCAGACAAATTAACAAGATGCAGGTAGCCACTTATATACAAATAAAATATACCATGTGATCAATCACATCAAAACCACCCTAAGTGCCATTTAAAAACGCAGCACATTTAATAACCAAATGCATCTGCATAAAAACAGTTATAAACATATATATATATATTAAAATAAAACCAGGCAACAAGTTGCTTGCAGTAAAAGGTAAACGCTCCTAATTCAGACGACAGTGTATCATAAATAAATTAACCACAAAAAGGAGCGAAATGGCTTTTACTGTGTAAGCAAAATGTTTTTAGTTTACACACTTAGTTGCCTCCCCCCCCCCCCTTTTTATACACATACCTACCTGCACTACTTTTTAATTCATGTACTATCATGTATCTGAACCCTGTTGCACATATAGACTTATATAGACTTTTATGGAGCATTTTTATATAGTTACACTTGAATCAATCGTATTTTACCCCTTTTTTCCTCTTCATGCTACACTATGGATGTTTTATAACTTTTTATAACATTTCACTATCTCATTTTACATTTGTTTTAGGTCATAGATGTGTATTTATACTATGTCCTTCTGTATTATGATGAATAAACTATCTTAGCTTTTTTAAATGTATTTTAGAACTATATCAGAAGGATTTCTGTATATATGTAAATGAACTAGAGTTTAAGTCAATTAACTATGTCATGTGCACCAATGAACTTCTTCCATTGTATATTTAAATGCTTTGTTTTTAATAGCAGTTGTTGAAGTTTTGAAAAAGCCATTTGGTGAAAGCGCTTAACTCTAGCTAGCTATTAAAGTTCTTGTTTGGATTATACTTTTGTGCGATTCTTTTTGGGTTGAAGAACCAGCTACACTTGCTTTACTTTGCAGCATACTACTTTTATGAGCTGAAAAAGCTGTTTTACTTTGGAAATAGAGGTTTGCTGTTTTTGTTTTTGTTATTTTACATTGGGAACTGGATTTTTTACTGCAAAGCCATTTCGCTCCTTTTTGTGGTTAATTTATATATATATATATATATATATATATATATATATATATATATATACATATATACATGTAGAAATACATAAAATATAAAATATATAAAAAAAATATATCAAAATATATATAAAAATATGTAAAAGAAAGACGAAAATCACTTCTTTAGTCTCCTTAATTTAAGTATAGGCTTTATAGGGACTTGTCATTAAGTCCCTTTCGATGGTCAGCTCTAAGTTTGACTATCCTTCTCATTTCTTTTGCTTCCATTCTGTTTCTAATGTCTCCCAGCCTTTCACCCAGCATGGTCCTATCAATAATAAGAAAGGTGAACCATCTGTGGCTAAAACATGCCTAGCTAAGGCATTAGTCTCAATCTGATGTTGTATATCAAAACATGACCCTAATCCTAAATCTGAGCATTTTGTCTGTTTTACCAACATAAAACGCACTGCATACCCAGCAAATTGCCATGTATACCAGATGCTCATTACAGCAGCTACAACTGTCTTTAAAAATAGATATCCTGTGAGGGTCAGGATGATCAAATAACCCTGCTGAATTAATGTACCCGCATTGATTACATTTACCACATAGTGTGGTGCCCGACTGCTCATGTCCTCTCTCCAGATCCACTCTAGGATAACATAAAATCCTTTTCATATTCTTCATATTCTTATATGAGAAATTAGGCTGGGGTCGCACAATCTCCCTTATAGCTGGGTCCATCATTAAAATGGACCAATACTTTTTGTAAATATCTATTATTGGTTTAACATTATTAGTATACTTAAAAGGTACCCTTACCTTACATCTATTATCCCTGGGATGCCCACTATTATCATTCTGTGTTCCCCTCTCAGAGAAGAAACTGGCTGTTGTCTCTCTCAAATCCTTTACTGCTGTCATAATATTAGAGACCCTGCTCTGTTTATACCCTCTGTCAACTAGCCTCTGCTCTAGACTACCCAACTCCTCATTAAAGGCTTCTAAATCTGTGTTCAAATGAGATGCCCACATGCTCTGTCCCTTTATGATGTTATCAAAAACATGACTAGGATGTATACTCATTCTACATAACAGGGTGTTCTTATAACATTCCTTCCTGTGTATAGTGGTATTGACTACACCAACCTCATTGATAGATACCTTAACATCTAAGAAATTAATACTATCCTTAGAATGATTAATGGTAAATCTCAAAAAGTCCATGGAAACATTTAAGTATTGATAAAAGTTATCAACTCCTCCTCTGTGCCCAGCCATAACAGGAAAAGATTGTCCAAAAATCTCCGATACAACCCTATCTGGCCATTATATGGACCATCAATTATATGTTCCTTCTCCCATGTGGACATAACCAGGTTGGCATAGCTATTGGCACACAAAGTGCCCATAGCTATGCCACCCCTCTGTAGGTACACCTGCTGATCAAATGCAAAAATATTCTCAAGAACAATTTCCATTAAAAAAGTATATAAATCAATAGTACTACTATCCAATGTAGTCCTCATCTGTAGAAATTGTTTCAACATAAAAATACCATTGTTGTTCGGAATTTTTGTAAACAGAGACTGGACATCCATTGTAACCATTATAACATGTTTAACTTTGGATAACTCTTTAAAATAGTTATATAAACTCTGGACAACATCCTTAGTGTCCCTAAGGACTACCTTATAGTTATCTAAGTAGGGTCTCAATTTTTTTCTCTAAATATATAGAGACGGGTTCAGTGCTCCAACCCCCCCCCCCTCCCGAGACAATAGGTCTCATGGAGGGTTAGCTCCATCCTTGTGGATCTTGGCCATCCCTTGTATACTTGGAATCACAAGTTCATGCACAGTAAAATACTGAAAAAGATTATACTCAATGAGCCTAAGGGCAAGGCACTCTGTTAGCGCATCAATATTCTTGAGTATCCTTTTCACATCATTAGCAGTAATCTTACTATATACAGCATCATCATCATCTAAAAACTCTTTCATCTTAGTAAAGAAATAAATACTGTCCATAATCACAACTGGCCCACCTTTATCAGCTGGGCAAATGCAGATACTATCATCCTTCTGCAAGCCATGCAAAGCCATCATTTCCTCCTTGTTCATGTTACAAAACTTATTCTTATTAAATACATTATTAATATTATAAAACCAATTATACATATCCTCAATGCAAAGTTTCTATCAGAACAGCATTATTGTTTGGGATAAAAGTGCTAGGTTTAGAAAACACTGTAAAATTCTCATTATCACCAAACATAGTACACAATATCACTGACAGGAGAAAACACTTCAAGTCCATAAGAAATTCTGAAATATCAGCTTGGTAAGAGGGCATAAAAGTTAGTCCCTTTTCCAACACATCCTTCTCTGGCTGCATTAACTGTCTGCTGGAAATATTCCAAATTATTGTTCTGTCTGGTTAAATCACGTCTTTTCAGGGTTCTTATAGATGATGGCTGCTCCCCTTCCAGTTTTCTCAGACAAGCTCTGCTTCTCGACCTCCCTCTGCTGTTCACTGCATGCATTGCAATTGGTAAAGGGTATGTACAGGATGAGGAACTACTCCCACCTTCATCTGAAGTCATCTAATTCCCTCTGCTGGTAAAAGATGGTTGGAACACCAGCATATGCTTATTAGATGTCCCTTAAGCCGATTGATGAAAGACAGTTATTTTTCTTCTGGCACCATTAATAGAAGTTAAATTTTGTGCTGGTTCCGTTAATACTGAACCAACATCATTCACTTCTACAAGCTGACTTGACACATTCCTGAACCCATCCTCATTCAAATTTCACTCCAAATTTGAAGTAATGGCTGAATTAGTCCTGGATAACACTCCCACCATGGGTGTACTCCTCTTTTCAGAGTTGTGATTGATCTGCTGCCTAGGCAAAGCTCCTGCTGAATCCAATCATTGAATAATACTCAGATCTCATTGCATAGACCTCGGCCATGTAAAAACATGACCCTGGGCAAAATCCCTCTTATCTCTCTGAATCATCTTCTGTTTTCATAAAAAAAGTTTATGCTCGTATATAGAGAGCGAGTCTATGATGCTACTTAGCTTAGAGTCCACCAAATCTGAAGGAAAATCAGTATACAACTGATCCTGTAAGGAGCTTACTTTCTCAGCCAGCCCCTTCTCTTCCAGACCAAAAAGGTCTATAATCAGCCTCATATAATTGAAGCTCAGTTTGTTATTCAATTTCAGCTAATCAGCCAGTAGCTTAGGATAAGTATTACCATATGTGGGCAATCTTAAGTGTCTGAAGCCCCTCGGTATGATTTTAAACTTAATACGTGCTTCCAAATGAAAATGTTGCATTTGTAAATGGTTTAATTTATACAGACAATTCTCCAGTTCAGGCAATAATGCATGCAAACAAACGCTGTCTATGTTAGTAGTATCTTTCTCACAACTGACAGTGAAAGTTTCTTCATCAAGCAGTGGGTTAAAATTCCTAATAAGGCAATTCCTCAATCTATCTTTACATACCAATCCTTCACTCAGGAAGTTCTCTATGCACAATGGATATTCCAAGTGTACTTCAGGCACACCGCCTTCTGCTATTGCACTAGGACTGCTGGTACACCAAACAGTTACAAGAATAAGCAAAAAACAGTGACACCAGATAAATACCTCTCCCAGCACAATCAGAAATCCACCAAAAAACAAGCAGTTGAGGTAACAATTATTTTACTAAGATGAAAGAGTTTTAGAATGATGATGCTGTATATAGTAAGATTTCTGCTAACGATGTGAAAAGGAAAATATTAATGATGCGTTAACAGAGTGCCTTGCCCTTAGGCTCATTGAGTATAATCTTTTTCAGTATTTTACTGTGCATGAACCTGTGATTCCAAGTATACAAGGGATGAATGAATTGTTGATTCTGGAGAACTGCCATTTGTGTTACGTTGACTGCTTGCTTTTTGGTGCATTATAAAATAGAATTTTTTTAACATACATGTTATCTTTGTGCAGTGCACAGAAAAGCACAAACATGCTGTTCTTCAAAAAAGAGTATTAAAATGTTGAAAAACTGAAAATAAGACATTTGTAAAAATAATGCATTATAGTGCCTTGCATGCATAGTGTACAATGATAGGTTTCAGTGCTTTTTAAGGAGGCAGGCCTTGGAGTAGTGAAGTATCCAGGGTATATGCAAGGATTGGTATGCAAATGAGCTGAGGTTACTGAATAGCAAATATGGGCGACTGCGTCTGTAGATAAAACCCATGTAGGGCCAGAACTGTGTTGTTTTTAGTAGAACAGGTAGTTGACATCAAAAGGGGGTGTGTCACGCTATGTTGAAGCGGATCTGAGCTCAGCGGCACCCATTTGCACTCAGCTAAGCACAGCTAAGCAGGGAGTGGTGTTTCCAGTGCTGCTAACCTGTGTTTAGCCTCACAGCATGTGTTTTAGCTGGTTTAAGTTAAGCTGACTGTGCCTGTACATGGGGGTATGTCTAAACCACTGAACACTGTTTATACTAGCGCCGCGGGTTTGTGTGTAGCTCCACAGTGCTTAGCAGGGAAAGGAATTAAAAAAAAAAAAAAGGAAATAGCCTAGGAAAGCAAATAAGTATAAATTACTGATAAGCCCTGTTTCAGTGACACTGGACCATTCAAAACCTTCAGTGATGAATCTAGCAGATGGAATGCATCATAGTCAGCCAGTCCCACAGGCTGCATCTGCAGCACACCATTATAAAGTGTGCATACACCCTTCAATCTAATTTTTCCCACAGACTCTGCACAATTGGAGTACACACTTGGGAATTTTAACTGACAAAATGATAAGGGCTGCCCCTACTCTGCTACATCTGTGTGTGCTAGAGGCTGAGGTCAGTGCTGGTGCTGATGCTGACAATAGGCCCAGATTGAGAAGGAGAAGAGTGTGCAGGCCCAGGGTAACCTTTCAGGGGTTACATGAGCTAGAGACAGTAGAGTGCTACAGGGTGGACAGGGACATACTACAAGAACTCACAGAGCTTTGCCACCCTCAGTTCAGACCCAGAGCCAACAGAGGAGAACCCATTCAAGTGGAAACAAAGGTATGTGTAGCCCTTAGAATACTAGCTACTGGTACTTTTCAAAGACCTACTGGGGACATGATGGGGGTCTCACAGGTATCAGCATCCAGGGTACTCGACCATTTCCTGGAGGGTCTATATCACATTATTGAAATTCCAAAATTCGAACACCATAAGCTCGACCTTGGAATCTCGAAATGTGATATACTTGAACGCTCAGAACAGCGAACTTTTTCCAAGGGAAAAAATTTGCTGTTCCAAGAAAACACACACACAGCACAAGCACACCAAAATACATAATCCACACATGCACACTTCACAAAACCCTACACTAAACTGTATGCATACACTACTAGATATCCACTTACCTTAACCTGCTCCCTAACCCTAAGGTCCCTAACTAACACACACTCACCTTACCTGCACCCTAACCTTAATGTCCCTAACTATCGCACACTCACCTTACTGACTCCCTAACCCTAAGGTCCCTAACTATCACACACTCACATTACCTCGGTCCGTTCACACACTTACCTTAACCCGGTCTGTCACCTTTGCACCACAGTTAAGGAAATAGCGAAGCCGCAGAAACGGCCCACTGAATACCTTCCATAGGAAAATATCTGGTGTTCTGCAGCTTTGTTATTTCAAGTGTTTGCTGAATAGGGGTCGATATTAGAGCATTCGATGTTTTAACACTTCGATGTTCTAATATAGACCCATTCCTGGCTGCCATGCAAACACATGCCAGTGACCACATATATTTACCCTGCACCCTTCCACCATGTAGCACACTACCCTGAGGTACTGGGTGCCATAGACTGCACTCATGTGCACATCAAACCACCACCTGCTGAGGCTGGTAGAGTCTACATCAACCGCAAGGGGTATCACTTCCTCAACTGCTGGGTCATGTGCAATGCCCAGGGCATTATCATGAATGCGTGTGCTGGCAGCCCTGGCAGTTATCAAAACTCCCACATCTGGCATGCATTACAACTGTACCAGACATTTGCCAGGGGAACATCCCATATGGCCATCTACTGGGGGATGCTGGCTAAGCACTGGAACCATGGATGATTACACCCATCAGAAATGCACACACACCTACAGAAAAATGCCATAATGAGGCACATGCACAAACTAGGAGCATCACAGAGCATGTGTTTGGGCTGCTCAAGTCACGGTCCCAGTGCCTCAGTATATCAGGTGCAGCCCTGCAGTACTCTTCAGCGACATGTGCACACATGTTCACATAATGTGCCATGCTACAGGATGTGATCTTGTGGAAACATCTGTGGCAGGAACATCACAGGGAAGGGGCACACAGCCTTCCACCTATGCCAAGGTCCTCACAGCCACAGTGGTCTTGGAGGAGGAACTCCCTGAGCCTGTCCCTGTAGGCCAATGTAGGAGTGCTCAGTATGCCCTGGCCTTGGCAAAGAGGCAATGCATAGCACATGCACTGACATCCTAGGGACCTAGGGACTGACACCTCACTCCGACTCACATACATAGTAGAAAGGATGCCAGCCACACCTCACAACCTGTACCTTAACATGCATTCATAGGTTCATGGGATGATACTAGGCTATTGGCCCAGAGGCTCTTATAAGCCTAGCCAAAAATTTCACCCATGTTCCTACAAAGTCAGTACCTGTTTTTTCTGTCCAGCAGAGACACAGGTGGGATCCCAGGGGTATATTTTCTGTTTCCCATCCAGTCGTCCAGGTTCTTCTTAAAGACGGGTAGTGAGGTACTCTGCTTAAAATGGAGAGGAAGTCTATTCCACAGATGGGGGAGTCATTGGGACACAGATCTATCCCACCAACAAGTTCTATTAATGTCACAGACCAGTTTGAGACCTTGTGTGCAGGTTGCATGAGTGGCATTTGACTTACTGATATGCAGCACCTCCATCATGGATGTGTCTGAGATGGCCTTGTATGCCAGATATAGGACACTTCTGAGCAGTCTGTATGAAACTGAGCAGAGGGACAGGGCTTTTAGCCTATCTGTACAGGACAGGTGTTGGATTTTCCTTGTCAGGAACCTCTGTGGTCTCTCCAACTGCTGCATGTGCATAGCAAGGTACATGCCGAAGGGTACATTGTACTCAATAATGGGTCTAATATGGGAGGAGGACAGGGATGTTATGACCTCCTTGTTCCTGGAAGAAATACCCTTACTTATAAAGTGGGCCATGTAGAAAGCCTTCCAAACAAAGGAGGCAACATGGTGGTAAAAAGTCGGATTGTTATCAACCTGGGTGCTTAAGTTCCTCATGACTGATTGTGTGTTTAGTATGTTGTTATTAATGTGATAATTAGTGGCAACACCATTTTCCCCAAAGAGGATAATGACGCATTTCTTGGCATTCAGTCATTAGTTTGGTTAAGGCCCTCTTGGAGGATGTTCGACTCAGAAAAGTATATCCCAAACAGTAGAGGTCCCAAGACTGATCCTTGGGGTACGCCACTTGTTATGGGTCTACTGCTAGAGGTTGCTTCCCTTATTTTGACTGAGTGGGTTCTATCAGTGAGCCAGTTAGCTACCCATCTGATAACATATGGGTTGATGCCTAGCTGGGAAAGTTTATCTATTATGCCCAAGTGGGGAATAGTGTTGAAGGCTTTGGCTAGGTCAGAGTAGGTGGTGTGCACTGTCTTGCCCTTATCCATGAATTTGGTGACTGTTTCAAAGAAAGCGACTGAGTTTAACAGACATGATCTCCTTTTGATAAAACCAAACTGTGTAGGATCAAGCATTTGGAGGTTGCCAATGTCCTTGTTTATAAGGTCCATGATAATGTGTTCCATGGCCTTGCAGATCAGGCTAGATAGGCTGATGGACCTATAATTGCCTGGGTCAGTGGACATTCCACCTTTGTGCAGCGGGATGACAGTGGCTGTCCTCCATTCTGCTGGGACAAAGCTGGTGCACAGGCTTTGGTTGAATAGGGTGCCTAGTGGTGTTGAGAGCTCTTGCCTGAATTCATGAAGGACACAGCCAGGGATGTTGTCATGTTCCATGGAGGATGTATTTTTTGCCTTTGAGAGGGTATTAATAACTTGCTCCCTGGTGATGAGGGGAGAGCAGCAGGTGCTGGAGATGTCCTGGTTTACTGATGGGGGGAGCAGGGGGGTTAAGTTTTCACTGAACTTGTTTGCCAGCAGGTTGGCTATATCTTTGGCTTTTGTGTATGTGGTATTCTTGACCACCAATTCAGAGCAGATTTGGGAGTTACCTTTGAGATTGCAAATATATGCAAAGAAGGCCTTGGCTGTGTACTGTATGCAACTGACAGCGGCAGCCCTGAAGCTGTCACAAGGTAAGTCACTTTTCTTTACAACAAATGAATGGAGTAGTAGACTGTGGTAGCATATGTATGGTATTGCTTCATTTATGCAAGGGAATGTAGTGAGCTACTGGGAGAGCAGCAGACAACTGACATGTGGGACAATGGGAACACTCTGCCTAATACTGGCCACTAGGGGGTGCCAATTGTCCAGAATTTCTTTGGACTGTCCAGACTTAAGGTACACTGTCCAGAAAATGGAAAAGACAGCATATTGTCCAAAAAAATGCCAGGAGATTAATTTTCTTATTAAATTAAAAAAAAATACTTTTTTTAAGGGTTTTCTTCTTTAACAACACCCTTTGTGTCTGGTTGCACACAGACGCAGAAGACAAAAACAGTCTTCTGCTTCTGTGCGACTGATTGTTTACAACTTTGTCTTCCACACGCATGGAATTTGAATTCTTGAAGACATTTGAACCATAAAGAGACAGGTTTCAAATATGGTTTCAGGTACTTATGAAATGTTCCAGTTTTACCTACTCATTCCTTAGTCTGTTTGCATATATAGAGAAAGTAGAATGTGGAATTCCTAGCTATACAGTAATATTTCAAAGTACCATTACTGGGATATTAAGTAGCTATGTTGGCGGCTAAAGTTGCAAGCAATAAAGATACTAGGTCTGAAGCACTCCATGAGTATTAAATGTATTTGAAACAGAATGCTACTAAATTATGATACTGTATTTAGTTATGATGCTGTTTTACTCATGTTTTCACTAAGTGGTTAAGTAGAATATTTTTGTTGCACTTGATTAAAAATCTCAGTATTATTGCTGGGGGTTTTTGGGTGGCCATGGTGGTGCAGCGTTTAGCATTGCTGCCTCACAGTAAGAGGTTCTCTGGTTCGATCCTCAGCTGGGGTGCCTTCTGTGTGGAGTCTGCATGTTCTCCCTGTGGTTGCATGGGTTTCGTCCGGGTGCTCTGGTTTCCTTGCACATCTCAAAGACATGCTGTAGGTGGATTGGACACACTAAATTGGCCCTAGGTGTCCATGTGTGTGCCTTCTGTGGAAGGTTGGGTGCCGGGCTGGCAACTCAACACTGTAAAAATCATGAGCGGATAGTGATCCGCTATGGTGACCCCTAACTGGGAAAAGCTGAAAGAAGAAGATTGGTGAGGGCTTTATCAGTTAATGTGATCAAAGAAGTCTTTTAAACATTTCTTTTTGTGGGTGAATTCATTTTGGTTGACAGATGTAGTTACAGACTTCTGACAAATATTAGTAACTGGTGCTATACAAATGTAATGTATCCAAAAGTACAAGTGTGACAAATCTGAGAATGCTGTTGTACTAATCAAATCTAGTTAGATAAAATACTGACAGACAATTTAAGCATACCCGTCTCTCTATAAAAATGATGGTTTGCCAAACCAGTATTCAGTGGGATCATGTCAGAAGACCATATGATCAATGTGCACATTCATGTATCTGATTTTATGACTGCCTTATAAAACTTAGAGTACCACATACACATGATACTGCATATATATATATATATATATATATATATATATATACATATATATATTCACTTTATATTCTTGAAATACTGAAATATCGACTTTCAGTATCTTGAGACTATAAAGCTGAACTTCCGAAATAGTAAAACACCATAACTGTGAATCTGGAAAGTTCGAATTTGCAGTTTTGTTGGTGCGCTATGTGACGTGGGATGTACTGTGTGCCTGACAAATTTGGTATGTGGATATGGTTGGAGATTAAGGTAAGTGAATATTTTTTATGGGTTTTGGGTAGGGATTTGAGTGTATATGAGTGTGTTTGGAAGTTTTAGGTGTGGGTTAGGGTAGATAGGTAAGAGTATGAGTGTGTAAGTGTTGAAAGTGGTGGTGTTTGTACATTTATGATGTGCATGCATGCGAGGGGACTGTCGAGTGTGTAGTGCTGACTTTCTTGTCTTTTTCTGTGTGGTGCAACCTCAGAATTAGTATTTATAAGTATTGAGGGTGTGAGGGTTGCGGCCCCCCACATGCCCCTGCTTATATGTAGGGTAGGTTTATTTTATTTGTATTGTTGTGTTTGTGTGTGTTTTGTTTGTTTGTTGTAATGTGGGGAGGACAGTGCATGTGTTGTGTGGTGTATGGTGCATATATGTTCGCTGTTTTGAATTTTGTGGTTTCCGGGTTTCAGTGTTTTGGTTTTCCGGCTTTATAGTCTCCAGATACTGAAATTCGATATTTCAGTATTTCAAGATTATAAAGTGAAAATATAAATATATATACATATATATATATATATATATATATATATATATATATATATATATATATCCCATATTTTTGTCGAATGCCATTTCTTCAACAAATACAGTGGGTATGGTTTAATGTCAATGTGTCAATGGTACAGATAGACACACAATGGAAATGTTGATATTGTGCAATGTGGAGATAGGTAAGTGAGTTTGGAGGGGTGAGAGTGTTTCTGCATGTGTGTGTGAGGTAGGGTTAGGATCGGGGATAAGTAAAGAATAAGTCTTATATATTTGTGTATGAGTTTGTGTATTTTAGGGTTAACGCCAGAGTTAGGATAGAAGATAAGATATAGTACTGTCTGTGTGTCCAAGTGTATTTTGTGTAGTGGCAGTGTTATGAGATGGATTTAATGAAGGTAAGGTGCAGGATTAAGGTTGAGGAATGGGGTAGCATTAAAGGGTTAGCACCCATTACTAAAGTGGTACAGGGGGACAAAGCTGACTACATAACTCACTTGTGATTCCCATGCTAACATATGACATTGTAAATAGCTTTTTCCATGAATGTACATAATTTAGTTATTGTATATTGCTGCTTATATAGCTCTGTACTTTAGATATGCTTTAAAGGTTCATAGGTTCATAGGTTCATAGATTAGTACTAAGCTAACTGCAGCCAATCATCCCAGATATAAGGTTTGTTTCTGTGTATGTTAAAGCAGTTGTAAATGCACTATATGTAATGCAGCTGTCAGCATTCTTTTGTATCTGCTTATTTAGCCTGGGGCATGGCTGAAAATGATTCTCAGACCAGTTTACTGACCTGTGTAACTTGTTAACTTGTTAACTCAGCAGACTAATTCACATGCAGACATAATATACTGTGGTTAACATGTCTGTATTTGTGTGCTTTTCTATGAGGCCACCCAGGTTGTTCCCCTTCATGTCACTTTCTTGATTTCATATTGAGTAGGACTGATGTTCCAGATCTGACACAATGGGGTGAAAAATATGGTCTCACTATACTAAGAACCATTGTTGCAGCTCTGGACTTTCTGTGGTGTAACATAATTTATATGTTGGCAGAAACACCAGCAATTCATCATTAAATATTTCATTTTAAGTGCTCTGATTCTGCTTCTCTCCCTCTCTCTCTCTCTCCCTCTCTCTTTCTCTCTCTCTATACACACACAAATATATATATATATATATATATATATATATATATATATATATATATATATATATATATATACTTTTAACTTGAGTTTAGCTCTTGAAGGTAGAGGTCCACCTCTTAACCCCTTCATACCTGTGCTAACATCCGTTATACAGATGGCTATATTTTTCAGAGGCAGGTAAAGCTGAAAATTGCAGAGTTTCTCAGTACTTGGCACAGTGGCATTGTTCTGTAACTATGAAGCAGTGCCCAGGCATAGTATTGCTCTATTAAGTTTTCAATGATGCTGTCATTGCCTAGACTGCATTAAACTAGAGTCCAGCATATTTCTTTACCTGGTCAAATTTCTGTAACTTCTGTTCATCCCTATGTGAACTGCTAAAAGTTAACTAATTGCCTGGCAGACAGCTTTATCATTAGACAATTTTTTAGCATTTAGGGAGTGGTATAAATGTCTGATACATACATTTGCCTTCTGTCTGTTATTTGTTTTTCAAGGTGAGGGGAATATTGTGTTATGATCTCAGGTGGCACATTGTTTACATTAGATATCTCCCTATCTGGATGCTTATTGAGAAATCTAGAAATATATACTTTCCTGCATTAGGAGGGAAGTAGAGCACACCAAAATAAGCCTTCATCACTCCTACCGACCCAGAAACTGTATTTTATTGTAAATACTCAGCAATGAGAAATGTTCCTTTCCAGCAGAGGCTTTTTTGAACCACTTTGTGACAGCAGCTGGCAAAGACTCTTGGTATTTGGGGCATTTTATGGGAGCTAACACAAAGTGAAATGAAAGAATAATTGTATTATATGTATTGTGCTAAATCCTGCTAGGTTGTTATAATTAATTATTTTGTTTGCTTTGTTTTCTTTGAAATAAACTAAATCTTGCAAGTACTGTGCTTCTCAGACTTGAATTTCAGAGTGTAGCTACAAAAGATTTTCTCCAGGATGGTGGATTATCTTTTATCTATACCAAGTGCTTCTTCTGCAGACTTCAATATTTCTTAGGAACTTACTGAACCTGTTTTCAGTTTGCCATTTATTCCTTATTGTAATATTACCTGCTTACCATGTTTTAATGTAGCATAGGCAATTTATTCTTCAAGGGCAGCAGGCCCTGAATTTGTAGATGAAACACTGAAATATAAAGCTGTTTGCTTGCAGCAACCTTTTCATTAGTTACAGATTTCTTTAATGTGGAAATATTCAGATGACTTTTACTTCTGCAGAGATTGTGCATATTGACTGATATTGGTGGATTGTAATGACAGATGTTTAGATGGCCTTTTATGGTTGAAATATTCTCAATTGGGCAGTTTTGTCATTATTGGCTCATATGTTTTGTTTCATTGCTTACTGGAAAAATGTTCAAAACTGTACATTTTAAACATGTTCTAACAAGTTGTGCTGTATTACACAAGGGATATAATTTGATTATTATATATTATAATTTACTGCAATCAGGAATGTGAATCAAATAACATTTGCATGGTCCTAAACATGTGTGCAAGGGGCCTATGATTTGAAAATAGCCCAAAGATAAACTTAATCCAACATTGGCCAGATGCATTGTCTTTGAATGTGAGTTTCAATGTGGTTTCAGTGAATGTGAGTTTCAAAGGCAGAAAAGTTTTAATGCTAAGTCTGTTTTCATTGTGAGACTGTATTATTTTGCTTAGCACATGTCTATTAGTGTTTGCGCTATAACATTTGAAATAAAAGTTTTAAATTAAATGCAAATATCTGTAATCAGAAAACAGTATGCACACTGAGAGTTTTGAACGGTGTTTATGGCAACTGGAAAGAAATGGAGAAATAGCCAAGTAATGGGACACTGGAATGGCTGGGTGAGAAGGGATGGGAGTACTAAAATTACATGCATTTTGCTTTCATGTACATGTCCAGAATTTTTGACATGAAAAGTTGGCAACCCTACCGGCCACCCCATAATATGCAGTAGGCCCCAAGGCAGCAAAACCCACTGTGAGGGAAATGACGAATAGTGGGGTCATAGGACAGAAGCTAGAGTCCCCTACTTTCAACACACCCATGGTCCCATACAACTGCAGTCACATTATGTTTGCAAGGTAATAGCAGCAGACCACAAAATTCCAGGGCTGTTCCAATCAACCTGGTGACATGTTCCATTTCCACAATATGCAGGGGTCAGTGTGCTATGTATGTCTGTGGTTGATAGTGTCAGAAATTAAACTGTACTCTCTGGTGGCTGTTGTGGCTTAGTGGGCTAAGTACATTCTCATGGTTAATGGTGTCCATGGTTCAAGACTGGGTATACCTACCATTTTGCATGTGAGCTACACCTATGGTAGGAGTTCTACAGACTGTCCATATGTCACTATTTGTTTACTGCAAGAAAGCTGGACAAAGCCAGAGACAACGGAGGGTCAGGGGACCACAGATATGGACAATACACAGCTCTGAGTAACCCAAAGAGTGGCTAATAGAACAGCAGGTTGTAACAAGTCAGAGAAGCAGCAGGATGTAAAAGCTGTCACGTAACTGTTTTTGAACTTACAAGTCAGTGGGCACCACAATACCTCTCAAATGTACAGAGCTTTGCAGAATGTCCACATTTTTGCTTTATATTTCTGGTCTGTTTTTCGTAACATTGCAGTTTTCTGGCACACTAGTGGCAAATCAATAAAGGTTAATGTTAGAAAATAATGACAGGCATTTGAGCTGCAGACTTCATACTCTTCAGAAAATTCATGCTAATACAAAACCTGTTATTCTACCAACTGTCTAAGATTGTAATAGCAATATTAAAAAAAAAATGTCCTTATTTTTGGGCCTGTGTCCTACTTTTATATATGGCTTTGTTCAGATTTCTTTTTCTAAGAGGTTGAGAGGTATGGGTACCATGTAGTATTATAATACCAATACAACACAAACTGTCTGAGGACCAGAGCAGACATATGGGGCGCAATGCTGGACATCCTGCAAAACAGGTACAGTCAGAGGTGTGAAGTCTGTAACCCTGTGTATGGTGTTACATCTTTTACACCTACATACAACAAGAGCAGCAACTGTGGACAAAGCCAGGAACAGGAGTGAGACAAAGGCCCACATATAGGGAAAGGGATGAACTACTGGCCAGACAAATGTAGAAAGTGCAGAGTAGAACAGGTCATGCAGTAGCATGGGCTCCCTGCTGTGTATGGAGTCAGTAACTCAATTGTCTGTCAGCAGTTCCTCACATGAATCTATAATGGTCTGCCACTGATGTACCAGGAAATCACATTGCTATTTAAAACATACCAGACATAGGAGAAAAACCCTGCTCAGTCTAATACAATCTGTACACACCCTAGGTATGAGTTAGATATTATGGCCAGCAAACAGCTGGGGAATCCCTCGGGCATTATATCAGGGAGGTGCTGGACTGTGTAATCAGGTGCAGCAGCCAATTAGCTATAGCACACAAAATCCCAGACTGGAGTACAGGTAGGTCTGGATTGGAGTCCCCTTGTAAATACTGATGGTCACACTGAGCATGCTCCTACACAGCTAATTTCAGCCTATGTCTGAAGCTTCATCTGCCTATAGAACTGATATGTCAATATATTTCTGTGCATACAGACAGCTATGCATACCTAACTGTCTCTCCCTATCCCCATCAGACATGATTACCCTTATCTATCAGTATGTGGCACATATAAGATATATATATATATATATATATATATATATATATATATATATATATATATATATATATATATATCTGTACAGTTTTATATAGACATATATATATATATATATATATATATATATATATATATATATATATGTGTATATTACATAGAGAGAGACAGAGAGAGGGGGAGAGAGATATAAACAGGTATAGTGTGATATAGTGCTGCAGCCACTTGCACACCAATTTTTTACCAGCGGCACGTGCAACTAGTATAGTGAGCTGTAGTGAAGTAGGTAGGTAGGAGTTCTAATCTGACATCAGCCCCCTTTTGTGTGTGTAGATATTCCACATACAGCAGTATACACATGCCCAACAGGCCTATGTCTGTGCAATGGTCAGTCATTTTATGGCCCTGTGACTAGTGTCCTCCACAACAGTGGCCTCCCTGTCAACAGCTGCTGATGTCATTCACTTCAACAGCAATGGCAGACACTCCCCAAATGCATAAGCTCCATGGTACATGCAATATGTACATAGCACTGTGCTCTATACAACTAGATAAGTATAAGTTCTAATCCCAACAGTGGCAATTCTAGAGTGTGTATGTGTGTGTGTGTGTGTGTGTGTGTGTGTGTGTGTGTGTGTGTGTGTGTGTGTGTGTGTGTGTGTGTGTGTGTGTGTGTGTGTGTGTGTGTGTGTGTGTGTGTGTGTGTGTGTGTCTCTGTGTGTGTGTGCTAATAAGTATATGCCCTTGCAGCAGCGTGTCTGTCTTATGTGTGTGCAATACTAATACATTTTAAGCCCTGTGCCTAACTGTTAACCCTCACATTGCCTTACTTTACAGAACCTGCTGATGCCATCCACCTTAAAAGCACAGTTAGACACTCTTCAGACACATGAGCTCCATGGCGCATACAATACGTATGTAGCACTATAGTATATATAACTAGATAGGTAGGGGTTCTAATCTCAAAACCAGCAATTATGTGTGTGTGTGTGTGTGTGTGTGTGTGTGTGTGTGTGTGTGTGTGTGTGTGTGTGTGTGTGTGTGTGTGTAAGCATATCCCCTTGCTGGAGTGCAGCTGTCTTGCTAGTGTGTGTGTGTGTGTGTGTGTGTGTGTGTGTGTGTGTGTGTGTGTGTGTGTGTGTGTGTGTGTGTGTGTGTGTGTGTGTGTGCGTGCGCATGTGTGTGATGGTTATACAATTTAAAGGGTCTGTTAACCGCCCATTGGCAACATTTCAGAGTCTACTGATGTCATCCACCTTAGAAGCACAGTTAGACACTCTCCAAGTACAATAGCTCTGTTGTGCATGTGATAGGTACATAGTACTGTTGTGTATATAACTGGATAGGTAGGGGTTCTACTCTCATAACCAGCAACTCAGGGAGTGTGTAAGCATATCCCCTTGCTGCAGTTTAGCTGTCTTGCCAGTTTGTGTGTGTGTGTGTGTGTGTGTGTGTGTGTGTGTGTGTGTGTGTGTGTGTGTGTGTGTGTGTGTGTGTGTGTGTGTGTGTGTGTGTCTGTGTGATGGTTATCTAATTTAATGGGCCTGTTAACCCCCCACTGGCAACCTTTTTAGGGCCTACTGATGTCATTCACTTTACAAGTACAGTTAGACACTTTCCAACTACAATAGCTCTGTGGCACATGTGATAAGTACGTAGTACTGTTATGTATATAACTGGATAGGTAGAGGTTCTACTCTCAAAACCAGCAACTCTGTGAGTGTGTGCAAGCATATCCCCTTGCAGCAATGTGGCTGTCGTGTGCATGTTGGTTATGCAAATATAAGGGCCTGTTAACCCTCCATTAACAACCTTTATACTGCCTGCAGATGTCATAAGCTCCACGGTACATGCAGTACATATGTAGCACTATAGTATGTACAACTAGAGAGGTAGGGGTTCTACTCTCAACAAGGACAGTTCATGAGTGTGTGTATGTGTACATATATAAACCTCAAGAACTTGCTTGAAAGTCAACATCAGAAACCCTCAAAAGTAGTTGGCATGTCAAAATGTGAGAATTGTAATTACTGTAAGTATATAGATACAGTAAATGCATTTTTAATTTCAGGTCATAAATACAGATTAAGAGATAGATTTAACTGTAATTCTAAGGGGATAATATACTTAACTAGATGTTCCAACTGCCCAGCGTTCTATATAGGAAAAACTGAGCGTAGGCTTCGAGATAGGCTGTATGAGCATTTGTACGCCATTTCTCATAACAAGCCTGACAATGCACTAGCTAAGCATATTAATATGAATAGTGGTCACAAATTTAGATTTTTAGCTATTGACAAGGTTGACCATAATATTAGAGGGGGACTTTTTGCCTTGAAATTGGAAGAACCGGAGTTGAAATGGCAAATTAGACTGGATGCTGGTAATGTCCCTGGCTTAAATGAATTCACTTCTATAAGTAGTATTTTGAAATTAAAGAATTTGAAGAGATAAAATGTAATGTAAGTTTTTTTTATTATTCAAGATTATTTTTAATTTTATTTTTATCATGCATAATAAAATATATGACAATAGTATTTACTGGGTAATAATTAATTCATTATCATTGCTTTGGGTGTGTAGGTATTGTTTTTAATTTCTATATTTTATTTTTGTGTAGAACATTGTGGTCTTTATTAAATATAGTAAATTTGAAGTTGTTTATTTCATAGTAGTTTAGTGGATGTATGCGTAGTTGTTTGTAAAATTGCCTTATAGTGCATTGTTTAATCAATCTAAAACTTGTAACAACTAAAACTTGTAACAACTTTTCTTATGTCACTGCATTGCCTAGGATTTTAAGCAGTATGCTTAATTGATTAATGATTTGAATTAGCCTGCATTTTTTGGTTCTAATGAGTATTTATGTATAAACTTGTTTCTGTGTTATTACTTCTGAAGAAGTCTGCCTTTCAGAGCAGACAAAAAGCGCTTCATGTATTATTAAAGTTTGAATGGACCTTTCTGTGCCTGGGATTGTTTTTGAAGTTTTCCTTGTCTTTTGTGCTTTTGTGGACTTCCTAGTTATGTGTACGTATATCCCGTTGCAGCAATGTGACTGTGTTAGTGTTACCACCTGTCCCACTGTGCAAATTGTAATCCATGTTTGGCCAGGTGTGTCCTGTGAAAACAACTAAAATAATACAAATGTCCCGAGAGTATAGGACAACAAACATTTCCTACATTATTATAATAGTTGCATAAAACAGTCATTTTACACCAGAAACACCAAAATGTTATGAGAAATAGCATAATCTAGGCAAATTCTACAAAAGTTATTATTGTCAAAAAAAGTGAAGTTCTGTCCATTGCACTCGCCGTGGGTATGGTTTGCCCTGCCAACTCTCACATTACTACAAAACGTGTCTCACATTGGGCATTTGATAAGGTGGCAACCCTAGACTGCCACTCCTATGTGTGTGCAATATGTATACATTTTGAGGCCCTGTGAGTAGCTGCTGCCCCAAAATAACCCACATGTATCTAGGCATGAATGCTACCTGCCACCACCTACATTTGTAGGAAGTGACCAAGTTTGTGGATGACTGTAAGTTGGGTGCTGTCTGTCATTGACTACCCAAATGATGTTAACATATTGCAAGAGGGTCTTACATCAACTACAGACTGGTGCCAAGGTTCTGGCATCAAGCTAAATACAAAAAACTTTATCATCATACCATTCTACAAAGACACAGCCCCACTGTTTACCACATCAACGACAACCCCCTAAACACACAACCTGTGTTGAGAGACCTGGATACTCAGGTTGATAACAATTTCACATTCAGCCATCATGAAGTGGCAGTGGTCAGAAAAGCCTTGCACATGGTTCATGTCATAGGTAAAAGGACTGCATCCAGAAAAAAGTTGGTCATTACCACTCTATACACCTCACTCCATAGACCAATATTTTACTACAATGCCCCATTTGGTATGTACCTATCCAGACATCTTCACCAACTGGAAAGGCCATGGAAATAGCTCACAAAGGCAATCCATGGCTTCTAACACCTGTCACATGCAGACAGGCTCAAATCACTATTGCTCCACTCGGTATCAGACAAGTTGCTCAGAGGTGGGCTGTGTCATGCCTATAAGGCAATGTTTGCCCTGCCCTACTACAGATGCCCCAGATCCATAATTCTAACTCCTCATGCATTACCTGCATGACATGCCTAAATCTGATAAGCGACATCGACACAACCTGCTGGAGAAACAGGTTTGTCTTCCAGATGCTGCCCTGTCTCAGGAATACACTTCCCATACACATCAAATAGAGACCCATTCTGACCCTCTTCAAGCACAACTGTGATGAGTTGATGGAAAACCACAAATCTGTCCCAGGGGTCTCACCTGTAGCCCTCAATTGACAGGGACAACAGGTGCTGACTGATGTTTCTTTCTGGGGATAAACTAATGGCTTGGCTTGTAAGGGCCCCAGGGCCATTACTCTACTCACCTCCTATGATCCTATGAACCTATGATCCTGCTGAACTCCCAGGTGACATGTATCAAACATAGCATGCTGTGTCATGGGGTATGCATGCAAGATTATGCTTTCTGCCCCCATTGTCTCTAACACACAGTTCTACACATACACACCTAGGTAGCCATGCACATATACAGCTGTACCTTGGTATTTGCATTGGCACCAGCTTAGACACACAGACCCTTGGAACAGAAACAGAAAAAGGTGTGGGAGACAACAGTCAGTAAGCAATACTACCACCAATGCAGCATCATGGAACAAAGGTACATACACTTTGATGTGTACTCATAACACATGCTAGCAGACAGCACCTTACAGGACATAGTACTACTGCACTACAAACTGACATTAATTGTATTATAGTCACCCTATGCATCAGACACATATTAGCATGCCCCTGCATCGATGGCATTGATAACAGGGATGTGGCACAGGTATCATCGCATGCACAGGGTGTGGTGTGGAGTTGCCAAAGACCTAGGCTGTTCTACACAGTTGACATCATACGTATGTGTCCGGAGGGGTGCTGGTCAGCTGGGCCATGGAGAGGAGCTGTGAGTGTCTGTTGGTGACTTGCATGTGACAGTGATGTGTGATTGTGTGCACATACACAGTCAAGCTATGTGCTAGCCCTACACAAGGGTATGTTGGACAACTGTTGGCCGTATATGGCAGAATGTACAATTCACTGTTTCTGGCCATGAACATGGGAACTGGCTTTGCCAGGAGTGGAACTGGCACTGCCCTGCCCAGGGTCAGATGTGATGCTACTTGCTGATAGTGACTGGTATCTGCTGGGTCCGTGTCCCTCACGGGACCACCCAGGACCACATGCCCATGGCCTGCCATGCTGTGGTGTGGACAGCACCCTCCCTTCTGTAGTGCTTTTAGTACTGCCACTATGGGAGCATGACTGTGCATGGCCACGTGGGCTTGAACCTGATGTTGTTGCTGACCTAGGCCCATGTGTCCAACGCCCTACTCCCACAACATGTTCCAGCACAGAAAATGCATGGTCAAGTAATGACAATGTCTCACCCCCACCATCTGTCTACTACATTGGAGAAATGATACATGGGATCACCAGTGTTGTGGATGGAGTCATGGACGCCAGACAGTGATGCATCAATGATCCTGATCTGGTGTTGCATTCAGAACATGCCTGTGACTCCATGATGGACAAAAACATGTGTCGAGTGACTCGTGATGTGACACCTGTGACAGGTGGTGGATGGGTAGTAGTCCTCCTTCAAGCACTCCTGTCAATCTGCCTATGTGAGACCTCATCAGCTATGACTAGTGTTTACAGTCACAGATGCCATAGTCACCACACTCTCCTATTCAATGTCACCACCATCTGACTGTCCAATATCTGTGGCCATAGGGGACTGGGTATGTGTGGGCATGCTGACTGTGTGTGGGGACATTGGGGGAGGAAGTGGGGTGTCAACCCATAGGACAGATTCAGCCCCCCAACAACCCCAACTGTGCCTCACTATGGCCACCATCATCAGCAGAGTCTGATGAGACACTGACATCAGGTTGTGAGGGGGACGGACTCCAACCCCCATGGTCACCTGTGAGGAGGAAGACAACATGACTACATTAATACATACACTATTATGTCTGCTGATGCACACACACACACACATACATACAGGTGAAGTGCCACAACCACATTATACATACCACACCTTATTTCTGATCCCATACACAACATACAAGCAGACCACAACAGTCACAGATACAGACAAGATAGGCCCTTAACAATATGCAGTGCAGCTACTTCCGATTAATGGTGCTAGTACTATACACTTGTGAGGTAAGCGACATGTCAGTGTATGTCCTGGACCTTCACCTAGAACAAAGTGCACACGTCTCCACCATACTATTGCTCCCATATAGCAGACTGCATACACCTTCACAAAAATTCATGCAAATATGTTACAGCTCCTGCATATATGCTACAGTGATTACCAGTTCAATGCACTGCACTGAATCGCTCCACAACTGAACATACAAGTATTGTACTATGGCTAAGCTTAGCAGTTGTGTCCATGGCAAACTCATAGCCCTTAACATTCCCAGGGTATAGATGAGCCATAACAAAACAGTTTCATACTTGCCGGCTACAGGATGTTAGACTCTGGCCATATAAGATGTACCTATGAAATTGTGGGGGAGAGGTATTGTCAGCAAACACAGATGTGGCATTCTTACAGGATAATAAGTACATATATCAACATGTACAGTACAAACTGCAATACTCCCCACATTGCTGACATTGATTATGTGTGCACACATGTGCATTACAACCCCCACCAAATGCAGATTGACCTGACATCCATGTACAGGTATGCAGAGGCTGCCACTATGACTGCTACAGTATGAAAGCAATGACCACAGGAGGCTTACCTGGATACTCCTCTGCTGTGGAAGCTGCGCCACCCACCTCCATGATGTATGGGGTGATGGATGCTTGCAAGCTGGTGGCTGAACCCAGGTTTTCCAGGAACTCCTCTGTGGCCAAGAGTGGTTGCTGTGTTGCAGGCCTTCCACCGGTGCCAGCACGGTCCATGGCCACAACTGCAGCCCTTTGCCATGCAGGATTTATCATGTCTGTGACCTTTTGTTGGACCTGCTTATAGCATATTTCCTGTAGCCCTACATGATTTACTGATGCAATGAGATCAGCCCACAGTGCAGCTCATTGTTCCTGATTCTGACAACTCTTTGACAGCAGGATGTCATGATGCAGCCTGAGGCTGTCAACTATAACTTCACTCTCTGCTACAGAAAAAGGTGGGTTCCTGCTTCTGTACATAACTCCTGAAAGACAAGAAAAGGGGAACACATCATTGCTCTCCATTATGTACACACCATGCACATCCACATTTGCCAGCATTATCCTCCGCTAACTCCCAGATCATACCCCAACATCTATCACCACAGTATGTATGTGGCTATCAGCAACATAATGGCAATACATCATGCATTTCCCTCCTCACCCTCCTATTTCCTGCTACTTGCTGCATGTTCTCTAAGCTGTTTAACTGCATCTTTTCTGTTGCATCTATTACTGCTTGTTTATAGCCTGTTTACATTGTAAGCGGTAGTGTAAGCCTCCTACTTTAGTTTTAAGCACCTGGGCTGTAGGTCCACCCTTTTGGTCTCTCTGGCCTTCCTCCCTCAGATTCTGACAGATATGGCTGGACAATGTCCTACAGTTTTCCCTGCTAGTCTAGTTGATATGGGCATCCTGACTCAGTGTAGCAACTGCCTCATGTACATGAACAACCATCTACAAACACCACCAAGGAACACAATTTGTAAGAGATGCAATGATATTACGAATGTACAGTCCATGCTCTCTCCCTTTCAAGTCTACATATCTGGCACTGAAAATGCTATCAACACAATCAGTACACATCACACACCACCCACACTTACACAACACACACCCACATATGTGAAGGTTCTCAACATAAACATCCCCAAACAAAGGAGAACTCCAAGGTAAAAACACACACAAACTCCACAGCCCTCCACACCACATGCCACACATAGCCACACACCTGTGTCCCACAGCCACTAAGGCATCACCATAAATCAAACATATTAGTGATAGTCGACTCCTTTGTGAGACATACAGATGTGCCCCTTACCAGGCTGCATATAGGGAAGGTCACGGTCACTTGTCTGTCAGGTGCCAGAATCTGCCATATCACAAATGCACTGATGTCTCTCAACAACAGGTATTGTTATGAGTCTGTGATAGTCCATGTTGGCCTGCCTGACCTGAGACGTACCTCCCTGGACTATATGAAGTGAGACATGATTGAGCCCACTGATTATGTGTCCCAGGCAGGTATGACCTTAGCCTTAAGCAGCATTCTTTCATCACCCTGAATGATGCCACAATGCAATCAGGAAATGATTGACCTTAACAACTGGCTTGGTTTCTGGTGCCATTCCGGGGGGATCCAGTACCTGACAGCCTGGGATGATATGATCAACAGGCCTCAATGCTTTAGCAGAGATGGCCTCCATCTATCTCAGCTGGCCTTCAGGTTTCTGGCCATGGTTCTTGCCACCTCCATAGTGCCTCTATTAAGAATAGTGGTGATGTTAACACTACCAACATAAAACTGTCAACAAATCACAAATTGAAGGCCATGCTGCTAAACGCTAAGAGTCTGAACATGAATCTGTACTCATTGCAAGCAGTCTTAACCCTGGAAAATTCTGACATCTGTGCAGTCACAGACATATGGTTCAAAGCTGCACAGATCACCCCAGCCTCACATGGTCACCCATCCTATCATACAATAGACCCCAGGGTGTGGGCAGTAAAGCCAAGGGATGTGGGGTTTCATTTTATATCAAAGACATGCATACCTCCAGGCTGGTCAAGCAGTAAGATGCACAGGAGACACTCCAGATGCAGTTAACCATTGCCAAGACCCCTATTCAAATCATATCTAGCTACCATCCCCCACATGTGACCAGGAAGCCCATTCTGCCTATATGGGCCTGTTCAACTCTATCAGGATTCGACTCTGTACTCTGATCCTGGGTGACATTAACTATCCAAACATAGATTGGAAGAACTACTCATGCCAGCACACAAATGCCCAGAGATTCATGGAACTTGGCTATGCAAACACCCTGGAACAGCTAGTTTTTACTCCCACATGAGGTGAAGATTTCTTGGAAATTGATATTAAACAACATGGGTAACCACTGCAGCATCCCTACAGTATCATCCTCCGTGGTAAAATCAACCATAAAGTGGTCATGTGTGCAGTCACCAGCTCCCACAATACCCATCTAGCTAGGGTCAGACATACAAACATCGGCAAAGTTGATTACATCCTCCTGAGGGATGGTATAAACAGATTCACAGCCACCTCCCCCTCTGTAGGAACTGCCATCAAAATCCACAAATACACCAAAGCACTATATGTGCATTTGTATGGATGAATGGAGTGAGGTATACCTGACAGGACTACATCATCCTCTGCAAGGATAAGTAAACCTGTCTGGTGGACATTTGCAATAAATAGACTCTATAACAGGAGTGAAATATTGCTGTCCAAGACAAAGAAGGAGCAGGTGCCCAATCTGAAGCAATGTCTCCTTAGCTTGAACAAGCAAACAAGAGCAGTGCTGAAATCCTGCAAAGCAAACTCCAAGCACACATTGGCAACATCCACTACAGAAAGTCATATCTCCTTCTTCACATATAGGTTCATAAGTTCCTAGGAAGGTACTAGGCTATTGGCCCTAGGGCCTATATAATCCTAGTCAAAAGGTACCCTGGCTTTCGCCACCCAAGAAAATTATTTTCCTGTGCCACTGTCGAGCAGAGCCACAGAAGTGATCCCTGGGGTGAATTTCCTATCTCCCATCCATTCATCAAGATTTTTCTTGAAGAGTGCTAATGAGGAGCTTTGTTTCATATAGATAGGTAGTTTGTTCCAGAGTATAGGAAGTCTCTGGGACAGGAATCGATCCCTCCAGCATGTTCTGTTTATTGTGGTGACAAGGTTTAGGTCCCTAGAGCATGTAGCTCAGACGGATTGGGATTTCTTTTAGTGGAGCATGTCCAAAAGCTCTGGGTTTGACATAGCTTTGAGTGATAGGCAGAGATCGCCTCTGAGTAGGCGATATGCGATGGAGTAAAGCAGCAGTTTTTTGAGATGGTCTGCATAAGGCATCTGTTTGAGGCCGGTAATCCTCTTTGTGAGGTATTTCTCTTTCCTTTCCAGTTGTTGTAGATGTCTTGTGTGGTACATACCAAAAGGGGTGTTGGTCTCTGTAATGGCTCTAATGAGTGACGAGTAGAGGGGAACAATGACCTCTTTTTTTCCTGGATGAGAAACCATTTGTGATGAGGTGTGTCATGTAGAAGGATTTCCTGACTACTGTGGTGATGTAATTATCAAAGGAGAGACTACTGTCCACCTGTGTCCCAAGGTCTCTTATCACACTTTTGGTGTTAAGTAGACTACCGCCTATGTGGTAGTTCATGGGTACAGAGATTTTACCAAAAGGGATGACAATGCACTTTTTGGCATTGAGCTTGAGACCATGGCTTTGACACCAGGCATCTGTCTCAGTGAGGCCCTTTTGTAGGATGTCCACATCTTTTGGAGTTTTGTTTATGGCTCCTAGTTTGCAGTCATCTGTGAACTTTGTTAGCCAAAGACCTTCTGTTTTAGCCTGTACTTCAGAGAAGTAGATACCAAACAGGAAAGGACCCAGGACTAAACACTGTGGTACTCCACTTGTCACTGGACTGAAGTTGGATTTGGAATCTGCTATCACAGTGTGGGTTCTGACAGTGAGCCAGTTGGCAACCCATCTTGTGACATAGGGATTTATACCTAGTTTAATGAGTTTATTTATAATTCCAGAGTGGGGGATAGTGTCAAAAGCCTTGGTGAGATCTAGACAGGCTGGGTGAACTACCTTACTATGGCTTTGGTGACCGCTTCAAATAAGTCTATCAGGTTTAGGAGACATGATCTGCCTTTTACAGACCCGAACTTGGTGGGGTCCAGAGTTTGGAGATTACCAATGTCATTGTTTATAAGTTCCATGATGATATGTTCCATAGCCTTGCAGACCAGGCTCATCAGGCTAATGGGGTGGTAGTTTTCAGGGTCCTTGGTGGCTCCCTCTTTGTGGAGTGGGATAACCATCACTGTGCACCATTCAGTGGGCACATAGCCTGAGGTGAGGCTAAGATTGAACATGGTACTTAGGTGGGGTGCCAGTTCATTCTGTAGTTCATGTAGAAGGCAGCCTGGGATGTTGTCAGGTCCCATGGATGCTGTGTTCTTGGCTGCTATGTCTGCAACCTCAAAGGAAGCACCCATATCTGCTCAGAAGTGGTAGTCAAGGACACCAGATATACAAGTACTGTAGATATAGCAAACTTGCTTCCTGACAGAGTCAGTGATAGCATCACCCTTTTCCCCCATCAGTACTTCAGGACATCTCCAGTACTTGCCCCCTTCCCCTTATATCTAGGGATCAGATCATCACTACCATCTCAAAGTCATGCAGTACAGCCTCCATGGGACCAGGTGACATTGCAGGATGCATCATCCTACATGACCTCAAGCATGAACCTGCAACACCATTAGCCACTCTATTCAACCAAAGCCTGAATACTGCCTTTGTCCCAGCCGAGTGGAGGACACCCACTGTCATCCCTTTACACAAAGATGGAGCATCCAGCATCCACCTGTCTGGCACATTATAGACCCATCAGCCTAACTAGCCTGATCTGCAAGGCCATGGAACAGATTATCATGAACCTCATTAACATGGCCTCCACATACTCAATCACACACAGTTTGGCTTTGTCAAGGGGGGATCATGTCTGTTACATTTGGTTGACGTCCTTGACACAGTCACCAGAAGCATGGATGAGGGGGAGACAGTGCGCACTGCCTACTTTGACCTGGTCAAAGACTTTTACAGTATTCCCCACTTCAGCATAATAGATATATGCTCTCAACTAGAGATCAGTTCATATGTTACCAGATGGGTAGCACACTGGCGCACTAACAGCACCCACCTAGTCAGTATAGAGGAAGCCACCTCAAGTGATAGACCTGTAGCTAGTGGCATAATCCAGTGTTCTGTCTTGGGGCCTCTGCTATGTGTGATTTACTCTTCTAAGATGCAGGGCACAACCAGTGGGCTATGGCCGACCATGTCTGTAGAAGACAGGATGCTAGCTGCTGTTACCAAATCCTCTAGTGATGTGGACATCCACCAAGAGGGTCTCACACAGACACATGAGTAGTGCCAGACACATGGCCTCAGGCTGCATACTGCAAAATGCAGTGTCATCCCCTATGGGGAGAGTGATGTCCTCACAAATTATCACATTACTAACAGTATCTTAAGCACTCAATCAGTCGTGAGGGATTTTGGCACACAGGTTAATGGCACCATGACATTTGACCGCCATGTTGCTTCTGTTGTGAGGAAAACCTTCTACATGGCCCACCTCATATGTAAGAGTATATCATCCAAGGACATGGGGGTCATAACATCCCTGTATTCCTCCATAATAAGACGCATTATTGAGTATAATGCCCCTTTCATCACGTACCTTACAAAGCAGATGCAGCAGTTGGGGAGACCACAGAGGTTCCTCACCAGGGAATACCAGGGCCTCAAACATCTACCATACATAGATAGGCTAAACGCCTTATCCCTCTACCCAGTATCATACAGACTCCTCAGAGGTGACCTTTGTCTGACATACAAGTCATTCACGGACTCCACCTTGATAGGACTGCTGCACATCCGCAAGTCAAGCTCCACTCAAGTAACCCACATATGCACTCTGAACCTGGTCTGTGACATCAAAAGGCTTATTGGCAGGTCAGATGTGTGTCCCAGACACTCACACAGCTATGGAGTGGACACCCTTTCCACAATAGGCAGAGTACCTTTTTACCCTTTTGTAAGCAAAACCTGGATAACTGGATGGTAAACAGGACATACACCCTTGGGATACCACATGCCCCTATTGGACTGGGGCATCAGGTGCTGAATTGCATAAACATATGCTAAACTCTGGGCTAGGCTTAGGGGGGCCTCAGGACCAATAACCTAATGACCTTCTATGATCCTAGGTATACCGGTTATGGCCCTGTGTGCTGTGACGGACTGTGTTGTTATGTCTCCACACCCATCACTGCCAGCTATTGTGGTGTGTCCCCTATGAGCGACATCACAGTACCATGTCATACAGCCACCATCTGACAAATAGGTGAGTGGTACTACAAGTGTATGGGGATAGTCCAGCAACATCTGTGTGACACAATGACAGACAGCACTGCAAATGTGCTGTAGGGTATCCCCCCTGTAGGTGTCTGACATCAGCAGTACACAGATGTTTGCAGAATGCGTACATGTGCCTGATATATGTGGACCCTCTGCCAGACAAATGTGGATGTCTGGCAAACAGTTGGACAATACATAAAGGTTGTTCCCAGACTGTGGGGAATCTGTCGGTCACACATCTGACTCCTCAGAAAACAGTTATGGTACATTAATATCTGGCACTGTATTCATTTCCTTATGTTGTATGCTCAATATGTACACTCTGTTGCTGAGGCTGGGCCTGTGTCACCCCACTACTATTGGCTATAACCTGCTGTCCTGCTGTAGGGGATCAACAGGTATGCTAGCCATAGCTCTCAAGTGATGAGATACAGGTGTGGAGTACACAGTGACCTAGCCAGAGTATGTCAGGAACAGCCAGGGACACATGGGCAATATTTGAACTATGCCTGTGTGACATTCACAGACTAGTAGGAGCTGACTGACAGTACATCATGTGATATGCCAGCTGTATCCTCCAGTACTTATTGTCACTATTGTCTAAAACACAATCCAGTAGCATTAGTACATGAGCCAACCATTGTTGGAGAGACTCAGAGGGCCAGAGCTGTGATCTATGTCACAGCAGACAGAGACAAAAGGGAAGCCTGTAGGTGCCGGACAGCTGAGTAACAGCAACATGTCTTTCCAAGATATGTACTACAGACCTACTGTTGTAATCTCTATTTCCCATAACTGCATCCTCCACTCTGCATCCCATTACATGGGGAGTTCTATTACATACCTGGTATAGTGATGTACTCCTTTATGTGCTGAAATCCTGTAGTATAATGCTTATAATATTGCAGTTTGTCTTTGTAAAGAAAGTCAATGACCTGTTTACCATATGCAGCAGCTTTCCTTTTGTAGGTAATGCTCATGAACAGGTGATTGCTTGTTCACCAAGCTGTGGCTCACACTTGCTAAATGCATCCAGAACAGCTGGGTTACATTTTCATTAGCCAATGGCATGGCACCACACTGCTATATTTAAGGCCTTCCTGCCGGTCTTGGCCCTTTTCCTGGCCTGTGAGATGAACATTATCGAGGTGTGTGGACTACAGCATCACAGAGAGTAGGTAAAAATACTGTCCACTGTCTGGATTTATTTGGTATGTCCACAGTTTTGCATGCTATGTTTGGCCGTTGGGAACAGACTTTCTGATTATGTGGCAGTTTACTGTTTAACAACGTGGGCTGAGGTCAGTAAGGAGATAGACAGATGTGAGTGTCATACATCATTTGCATCAGAATATGCATGCTGTTGCAGTAGCTGCTGGTCTATCAGCTGTGTATGTCTGTACGGGAAGACTGTGACACATGTCCCCATCACTTGATCATCCCCCCACCCCTTTATATATGGGTGTTGTGTAGATCCCCTGTTCTAGGTGGTTGGGAGGTATGGTAGCTCTGTAGCAAATAGCTGAACATATTGCCATATATGTTGCAGGCTGCAGCTGCTGCATTCTGCCCAGGAGTCATACTGGGGATTGTGAATACACTGGGGGACAGCTAACTGTATATGTGAGTGAGGGAGCAGTGTCAGCTTTGTTGTCACTGCATAGCCAGGGTGAGGGTACCCATAACAGTCCAGGTGAGGCAAGTGCCTCAGGTACATATTTTATGTAATAGTGTCATCCAGAGAGTGGTAGGTGACATACAGGACACATATCCACATTTGTGAAGTGTGTCCCAAACTACAGGCCTTTGACATGCTAATAGGGATGGCAATGACTGCAGTAGCAACAACCTGTTCTGCTTAAAATTGCATGGCTCAGTCATTTATTTGTTGTTTTGACAAGCATGTACTTGACATGCAACAGACTAGAATGGAAGCCAGGACTGTGGGTGGCAAAATGTAAAGCATACTAGGAATGTAACAGATTGAGCTACTGAGTCAATACTATAGCAGGTGTATTTGCAAGACATATGTGCATGCATACAGTCTATTACACAGAATTCGCATGAACATGTGTTTTCAAATGGGTATGACGTGTGACACTGAATTGTCTGTGATGCTTTTCTAATCTCAATCTGTACTAACTTACCAGTATTCAGCACACTGAATTGGTTTTGTGACAACCATGCAAAAAGTAGGTAGCACAACTGTGGACATTTTGCAACAGTCTGGAGTTGTCAGCTCTACCTGATACCCTGGGCCTCAAGTACATCCATCAACATTTATTTGTCTGTGTACTGGTTTGGTGTCTGCATCACAGCCCCAAGTATTGTGTCATTTTTCTCGTTATATGCGCAAGCAGTGTGTCACTAGCAATAAGAATATATGTTTATGGAAACACCCTATGTTTCAGAGCTGAGTGGCCTAGTAGGCTAATGCACTATGCTGAAGTTGACAGGGTCCTGGCTTCAAGAGTTGGCAGGGGTGATTATTTTGCTGATGTGCCTAACAGTGACAGAAAAACAGAAGGTTACTAAAGCAGTTTTAAGTGGGTTTGCATGACACTCTTTGATGCGGCATGCCACTTAGCTCTGCTTAAAACCGTGCTAATTCTAAAAAAAGAAAAGCAAAAAAGGGGTGATAGAAAAGTGGTGAAATGGGGGCAAGCAAGGGGAAAACATACTGAAAGGCAGAGGGATGTGCAGGATGGGTGTAGGAAAGGATCATATCACTCCATGTCTTCTACAGCAACATCTGTGCAGGTTGCAGACAATTAGCAATCTGGAGCCTATGAGGGCATCATAAATGTGTTGATTGATGCATGTAATGATTAAAATCTGTCCAGTTGATATGGGTGCAAAATGAAGAGCTATGTGGAGGGCAAAATTTTGTGGAACAGATGCCAGTTTTTTTTTTAAGGATAGAGTGGAATGTTGGTTAATGGATATAGGTACATGTGGAGAGGTAAGTTGGGTAGGAGAGGTAGCATTTGCAAACAGAGAAGACAGACAAGACAGCATACAGGAGTGATGTATGACACATGGGGGGGGGGTAAACACCTTGGATGGGGAAGGTGTTCTGGAATTGGAGAGCCATGTGTCCCCAGATGGCAGCAGTGAGACTGAGCTCCCCACCCATGGACAGTTATCACTGCTCCTTCACTTCCCACGAAGGTGGCTGTGCTGGGGGATTGGCACCAGGGCCAGTTTATCCTTTCAGGTTGGCCAGTCTGCCCTCAATCATGCACAGGCTATCATTGAACCCACGGTGTACAATCCTGCGCATCATCCTTGGTAGCTGTTGTTGTGTGACAATTCCCTCTCTATGCCCACTCCCGGGGAGGATGGGCCCCATCCCCTAAGGTGGTTCCACACATAGGCAGTGCAGAACCAGCAGAGGGAACAGCACCAGGTTGGGTCCCAGACATGCTGGGACCCATGCCAGGGCTGGCTGAGGTAGGGTAGGCAGATCACCAGATAACGACCTACCCAGTCGAGCTATGGTGTTGATGTTTTTCACAGTGAATAGGTTAGTAATGAACAGAACATTTAAACATTAGTTATAACAGCATGCCAGGATGTTGCAAGTAACCCAGTAAGATAACATTGCATAGCATATAGAACACAACAATAAGTGGGCAGTCAGTATTGTAACAGCATGCCAGTAACAGTTATGGCATAAGGCCAACATCATAGGTAATTCAACAAGGTATGTTAGTATGCAATCATTGTAATATATAACAATAATAAAACACAAGGCTCAACATAACATTTTGACAACAACATATGTTAAACATAAACTATACCCGATGTATAGCAGTAATAAATTATGATACAGATAAGGGGTGGGAGAGAGAGAAAGACATTCCATTACTACCAACATAGGCTATAATGTTTGCAACAGTACTCTTATATACTCTACAGGTCTGCCCTTACTTTATGTATACAGGTGCCATATAGCTTCTGTAGTACCTACATACTTCTCAAGCTATCTGCATGGGACAGTATGGGCCAAGCTGTAACACCTACAGGTACACAACTAGAGGGGGCTATAACATGTCAGGGAAGAATATGTGACTACCAATATGTACTGTGGACTGATGTAGTCTGACTGTGCTATTGAGATAAATGGATAAGTGGATGTTAAATCTGTGTCCTAGGGATTTGGCAACAGTGATCATAGTCCATGACAGTGTGACACTCGAGAGACATGTATTGTGCACAGTACAGAGAGTTTATGCTTATCATGGCGCCCTTGGCAGGCATGGGGTTAGAATATCAGCAGACATTCACAGACACACCAGGTATACAGCTGTACCAATATTAAACAGTTTTATTTGTTTTATTAACTTGTATTGCTATTGTACTTGTTGATTTTATATTGACTGAAGTCTTATCACCTTGCTGAGCATTGCCGTTAACACTCTGGTACATCTGGGCACACACATTAGTAACCCATTTGAAAGCTACTACAGCCATTTATTTACCTGTAATTCCTGTGAGAAGAACATCTGTTAACAATACATAATTGTTTCTATAAATATTCAATAGTACTTGTCCCTGGATTCAAATTCCGGTCTGTGTGACAAAATGTACATCATACCTGGTGTTTACCAAACTGAGCTACTGAGCCAGTGCTGAATATTGATTGATTAATATAGGACTCAGACTGTGACCTGGTAATAGAGGTGGAGTGTTATACAAGACTGCAGTGACACTTGAACACACATGCATGAGATTCATGCATGACCAAGATAGTAGGTAAACTGTGGATTAATACATGGAATGCAGGTGTACACATTTAACCCTTAGTGGGTGGGAAAATGTGTGATGTGTACAAACCATATTGGACTGCTGGGTTGCCTACCTGACCCATATGCAATTGCAGATGTATATTTGCAGTCTACAGCTATTACAGATTCATACTTGCCTGCAACAGCGTAACTAAGTTCAGGAATGCATATAGCTGAAATGCAATGGTTAACACAGGACAATCCTGAGATACACACTATTATACCTTAGTCATTACTATTCTAGGTTCAGATCTTAATGCAGAACAAATATCATAGTGCATTATATCTTGTAGTACAGCTCCACATCTATACTTTAGCAAAGCAGTCTTTATCAGCTAACCTTCAGTCACTGTGTGGTATTATTCCAGTGTTTACTTCACAGCACTTGTAATATTTGATTTCTTCACCAAGCTGCCCAAAATACACACGTTTTGCACAACAGAGCTTTATTAGGGATGACATTATGCAGTGATTGGTATACATCTAAAAGTTTTTATTGATGAACACTTCAGATAATGCAGGTGTTGCAAGATGGCTGTAATTCCACAATAAATTCAGTACTAAGTTTATTTCCTTAACATTATGAATGCAGTTGAACTTTATTTCCTTAACATTATTAATGCAGTAGAAACTTTTTTCCTTAATATTAGTAACTCAGTAGTAACTTTAATTCCTTAACATTAGCAGGTTTCATGCTTCATCTTTATTGAACTGTACATGGCATTACTCACTTATATCAGTCCAGGTCTATGACCACATTCATTGCAGTACAATCAAAACTGGATATACCTACTGGTAGTTACTACTGTACTCTTTTTTGTTTATATTACTATAGATTGCAAGATACATCTGTACTCACCACATTCACTGTGCAACCTGGCCAGGCACCCTGAATGAGTCTCCAGTTTGCGATCTCTCTCCTCTGCAGCTGTGGGGAAAGAAACACATCATTATGCATACCTAACTACCACACATGCAGATTAGTTATTGGTAAAACAATGCTAACAATACTTACAAACTTGTGGGGCATTGCCATCCTGGGCATCTTGGATACAAGTGTTCATGAGATCCCCCTTCCTACGCTTCAGGTCATCAAAATGGTGACGCACCTGCTCACCTCTGCAAGGGATGCCAGTTGTATTGGTGAGATCATGTGCTAGCTGGTCCCAGGCCTCCAGTTTGTATTCTAACCCCTGGTATGGGCCCTGCAGCAGCCAGATGTCATGATTTTTTACAAGGAGTCCCGCCATGACCCTGGACTCCAGAATGTCCCACCTCTGCGCCCGGAAGTGCACACCCTCACCAACTCCTGCCATAGTTCCTGCATGGGTCAAACTCCAAAAGGTTCTAGCTGTATTCCTGCCTGTTCAACTTAAATAAGGATGTTTTCCCACCCTTTGCCACCATTGGGCCATTTTTAAAAATGTGGCACTTCTCTTAGCACTGCATCAACCCACTGAGCTCAGCCGAGCAGGGCTTAAACTGGTAATGCTTAGCAATGCTTAGTGGTGTGTAAACCAGCTTAGCTGGACTGGGCAATGCTTAAATGGGCATTGGTTAGCAGGGCTTTGCACCATTTAGCCATGCACAAACCAGCTAACACTGCTAAAAGATTCCCAGTTTAAGCAGTGCTTGGCTATGCTTAGCTGTGTTTACCGAAGCTTAGCTGAGTGCAGCACTGCAGGATTTAATAATATATTTCATAATTGTGTACTTGCAAAATTAATGTTTAATAAAATGTTTGTGCATACATACAATATTCCATCAAGGATGTAAACATACTCTTACGTGTATTTGCAACATACATGCTTAATAACCTGTCTGTGTATTCATACAAAATTCAATCACAGCTTAATAGTACATCTCATAAATGTGTATTTGCAAAATAATATTAATAACCTGTCTGCGTAATCACACAATATTTCATCAGGACTTAAAAAATAATTCTCGGAATGTGTATTTACAAAAGAACCTGTGTATTCAAACTTTGCAACTACTGCACATGAGGCTGTTACTCTATCCTTTTGGCTACATAACCGTATGCAATACTCTTATACTTTTACATATATCTCTCCACTACGTTTAAGCGCCACTAAGCACCAGGCAAACACACTCAGCTATGCTTAAACTTGACCTTTGCTTTCATAATTAACTTTATCTGTTTTCTATTTTTAGATGTCTGGTACATGTCCACAGTTAAGTGTTGCTCCATGCAAACACAAAAAGAAAATTTAACTTTTTAATTACATTGCCATACACTGAATATCTGGCACTTTCAGAGTGCAGAGAGTGTGTTACTCATCTCCAGACACTGTAACACACACCCTACATTGATTCTGTAACAGTGTTACATGGCTATCCCTCAGTAGCGTGCCTTCATTAATATGCAAGGAGTGCTGCCAAGAAGGAGCTGCAGACACAATCACTGTACTTTCTGTGTAGACCTTCCACTATTCCTAAATGGATTTTATTAAATCACCAGGAAAGTCTTTAAATCTGAAAACAAAATATGAATATATTTGAATAATCATTCCTTTCCAACATTTCCAACACTTTATCAATCCAAAATCTTAATTTATTGAAAAAAAAATTAGATAAGGATGCATCCAAACTCTTAATATATTGAAAAAAGTATGTAATGATACAGCCATTCTTCCTTCTAAAATTTCTAGACACTAGATGGCAACAAGCAAAGAAGTGATGCTGACTCTAAGACAATAACTTATAAGTTTATTAAGTTTGTATTTTGGAAATGGGAGTTCCATTAACCAAAAATGAACATCCTGAATGCTAGAAAGTGAAATTCTAGTGGCCACCTAATAAACTTTATTATTTAGCACCAAAGGTGCCTTACCAGGCTACAAGATGAAATCAAACTTGGATAATCTGCCTCAGCCATGCCGTATCTCCAAAAATGCTTGTCTCCTTGACTATATATCTGCTTAAAGAACAATGGAGAATATTATTTCCAAATAAACCACTACTCATTTTCTTAAATGGCACTGTATAATCAATCTGCCCATGTCATTGTAAGGAAATATAAAAGATCAGGGGCAGGATTCATGAAGCCTCCGTGTAAGAGATACATGGCTTACACGGAGGCTGCAGTTAAACGGTGTGACGTCAGCATGTCATGCATATGCATGAGGGCATGCTGAATCACACCGAAGGCTAACACGGTCCGTGGAAGACAGTAGGGGGTGTGTCTGTAGGCCAAGCCCTGCAAGCGGACACGCCCCCAGAAGAGTAAAATTGCCCAAAGTAAACACCCACGACAGAGACCATGGAAATGTGAATAAACACAACACAACACATGCCCCTACAGACTATGAACTTAAAATATATAAATGAACATGTTATATATTTTTTTTAAATCGTAAAGATGTTTGCCCGTGAGTGCGCTCGTTTGCACGGGCGTGCCCGTAGCTTAGCCACAGTTAGCAGTCAGTGGAAAAAGATATAAGAACTAAATAAGCAAGTAAGCCAAGAAGCAATAGTGTAGTGGTAGAGACGTCGCCTGAAGAGCAGGCATTCATGGTTCAAGCCCTCACAACACCAATTTTTATTTCTAGTAGAATAAGCAGGAAACAAGTCCCTGACAAACATGTACACATATAAAATCATAGTTTATGTAAAATGTAATGAAACAGTCCATTTATTTTGAAGAAATGTGAGATAACAAAATAATAAAAGATGCCAGATGTTCCCATAGCTGAGCTACAGTTTAACAAGGTGAGTGCATCTGCCCGTATGTGAGCAGTGGTTTAACAGGTTCAAAATGAGTGCCCGTAGGTGAGCAGTGGTTCAACAGGTGCAAAATGAGTGCCCGTAGGTGAGTAGTGGTTTAACACACTGAAACTGTGTGCCCCTAGCTGAGCTGAGCATAATATGCATGCTGATAGCCAAATGAGGTGTAAACCAGCATACCCCATGTGCGCGCAGCTGCGCACCACGCCAACAAGCTAACCGACGGGCAACGTTGAGCAAGCCGTATCAAAACTGCCTTTACACAGACACACCCCTCAGCCTGTCTAGACAGTCATAAAAAGCAGTGGCCAGGATCAAACCCAGGATACTATGCACCATAGTCAAAGTACTGAACCACTAAGCCATGACAGCAATACCTGTAAATGCAGTAATAGCAAATATATAGGAATGAATACAAAGCGGAACATGACAAAGCAGGTTTTGTGAAGTTGATACAATTCCAAAATGGCCAATCACAGATATGTGCGGGAAAAACGGCATATATAAGCCCCATAGGTGGGAATACACAGCATAAATGATTGTAGAACTGACTTGCAGCCAGAATGACAAGAGTAGGTGACGGTAGTTGCTTTCAAGCACAGAGGTGGGGCATTGAGGAGTCCAGATACATGGTCTGGCTCCTAGTCCACAATCATGAGGCTCAACTCATGCAGGGCCAGGTCCTGTGGGGAGCATATAGGGCTGAGGCGTGGGACCGGTTGGCTCATGATCTCACCAGTGCCACAGGGATTCCAAGGACTGGTGAGCAGGTTCGTCACCACCATGCAGACCTGAAGAGACACAAGCAGGACCAATTGAACCTTTGGATCCAGGAGGCCCGGCAAATGCCCAATGCCCCACTACTGAGTAAGTTACATGTAATTATGTATGTAAGAAATTAAACTAGCTGATATTATGGAGATGTGTATTCCAATATTACTTCATTTATATTACAGCTGCAGGTGTCCATTCTGCGAACCGCAGAGCCTATGGTGATAGGCTGGTGCGGTTGCGCCACCAGGCAGGTCAGTAATCCTCTCCCAGTAACTGTAAAGAAATATAAAAGTATGACAGTTAGCAAAAGAGTGCAGTGTAGTCACTAAGTAATAGAATGTGCAAGTAACAGTGTAAGAGTGTTTGCAAGTACTGCTTGATTACAAAAGTGTGTTGCAGTCTGTAATCCAAACAGAAAAATGAAAATGTCTGAAACAAAGTCTGAAATAAAGATGCCCCACCTGTAATATAATAGTACACAACCTGCAGCAGGCTGAAAAGTACAGCTGCAGAAGATGAGCAAATCACATGTGTGAAATATACCCCTGTTGAAATACTGAAACATGACAGAAGTGAGACTGCTGGAAAGGATTGTAATAACTACAGGTAAAACATGTCAATAAAGCCTAGAAGTAAGTACCATCCTGAATAGTAAAATGAAAATGAGTGAGAGAGTGTGAGAAAGTGTTATGAATCCACCAATAAAGTAGTAATAACCCCTTAATAAAGTATACTGCAGTCAGTACAGAATGAAATGCATGTGAGAAGCAAAACCAAACAGCAAAATCTGTTCAAAGTGTTGCTGCAGCTGGAATGTGTATCCCAAAATCTGGATATGTTGCTCTCAGTCTGCAATATGCAGATAGTATGATTGTCTGACATACCAAACATCCACAGTTGTCTATAGCTATATAAAGCAAATGTAGCAGGATGATGTAGCTGAACAAAGCCAGATATGAATGTGTATGAAGAACAATAAAATGTATATTGATGTAGCAGCAACAGTCCTATCACCAAACTGAAGTAGTTATCATATAGGAAACTGTAGTTAGAACAGTAGTGTGTATATATGTGCAGCTATTAGAAATGTACAGCATATGTATTGGTATTCGAAGGTGTTAATATTATTTTCTTCACCCCACCCTATAACCACATATAACCCATTCCACGTGAAAATGGTATGTGCAATAACACCCCTGGACATTTGTCCTGTTGGGTCATAAATATTTGCATGTCCGTTGATGCATCTGCCCTGTTCATACATCCAAACCTGATGGCCTGTTGCCATCAATCAACCCTGCATGTTGTTGGACTGTGTATTGCTGTTCAAATTATGCATGTGTTATGCTCGCTGTTCAATGGTGTGAATATCTGGGTGTTTGGTTAATGGGAATACTAATGCATGCTGTTACAACTAATTGGGAATGGTATTATATGTTACTAACCCAAACTGTCATGACATAATGCAAAACATAGGATGACAGGGAAGGCGAGTTCCAGCAGACCCACCTCTCCCACCTCAGCTGGTGAGTGCACCTGGCACTAGTGCCCAGTCTGGACCGTCCTCCGGTGGCCCTGTGCCACCTGCGGGTGGAAGTGCTGCAGGGGATGAGGCTCGACCCCCTCTGCAAGTGTGGCCAGAGGAGAACCACCACTCACCCTCCGTAGCGTCTGGACTGTGGTGCATAGGGAGATCCAGGACTCTGTTCTTGGACCCCTACGCCAGCTTGAGGCACAGGTGGCACAACTTATGGGCATGCCTGTTGCCCGGCCTACACAGCCCATAGCACAGCCCCATCCTGGACAGTGAAGAAACAGTGGCAACTGCCCATGGGTGGGGATATCAGTTCCACTGTTGCCATCTGTGGGCTCATGGGCTCTGGATATCCAAACATCCATCCCCGTCAATTGTGTAACCCCCCCCACACGTGTCATACACCGCCCCTGTATGCATCTTGTTTGTCTTGTCTGTTGACCTACCCAAACTACCTCCCCAGCTATACCGACTTCCTTCACCTGACATGCCACTCTCACCTGAAAAAAAAAAAAAAAGGGCACTCTATACCCACAAAAAAATTACGCCCCAAACATAGCTGCCCATTCCGCACACATGTCTGCTGGACATGGAAACTATCAATTACAATTGGCTGTACAACAAGTATTATTGTTGTCCTGACACCTCTCACAGGGGTGGAAGGTTTCAAATGTCACACCAAATTACATACATATGCACAGCTGTTGCTGATGAAGAAATGGGCAGCTATGGGCCTTACCTACATCCCTCCTGCAAATCCCAAGCTTGTTTCCCTACTGTCTTACCCTCATTGTGACCCCTTTTTCACCACTTTCCTGTCTCCCCATTTTCATTTCTTTCAAAGAAAATAGCGCGGGTATGCACCAGAGTAAGCACTGTTAAGCAGTTGTAAGCGTGTGTGCGCATGTGTGCACGGAGCTGAATGCCAGTGCACATGCGTGAGCTCTGCGCAAACCAGCGCTAACCCGGTTACAACTGCTTAAAAGTGCCTTAGTCACTCTGATTGACAGGTCCTGTAGTCAGTTCAAAAGCAAAATAAAATCCCACTGTCAGTCCCAAACCCAGAACCTTGGAAACAGTAGTCTGCATGACCTACCACTAAGCCATGACTCTTATACAAAAACATTGTGCTAAAATAAATATATCATGTAATAGTAGGAATGAATGTAAAGGGAATATAGGATGTGTAGTACACAAAGCATGTCATTTAGAAATACTGTCAAAACTAGTGGATTACCATAATAGTAGTGTGTGAACAGAAACAGCCATGCTAGTTGGTAGCTAGTAGGTAATAATGTCAGTTAATGTACATATATAAATGTATGTATATTTACATATATATATATATATATATATATATATATATATATATATATATATATATATGTGTAAAGTTGTAGGTGTCATTGTGCATACACACTTACTACAGGGAACAGGAGAGAGGAATGGAGAAATGTGAATCTACAACACAGCCTGAATCATGAGAGAGATACTAACCTTTACACTCATAGAACAGTGTCCACAGCATACCAGCATGGTCCCCGCCCTTACAATCTGAAAGGGCAATGCCTATCTCACATACTCTTTTATAGCACTGTCCTGAAATCACAGTGAGAACTGCAATCAGTACACAACTGGTTGCATGCAATTAGCAAATGCTGGCTTACAATTGGTGCAGAGGCCATCACATGGACTTATGCAGATACCTACAAAAGCATCCTGTACTAACACTCCACACATGCAATACATTCATTGCACTGTCTGGAGGCAGACAGAGAGAGAGAGAGACAGACAGAGACAGAGACAGAGAGTGAGAGAAAAAAAAATACACGGTACACACACTGAGTGTAAGCTGTCAGCAGTGACAGTAGCAAGCCATGCCAGCAGCAGCAGGAATTAGAAGTAGTGGTAACGCAACCAGCTGTGACAAACACAGGTAATGTAAAGTAGCAGGTTAATAGTCTGCATACTGTGAACCCTCCAAATGTGTCATAGGTCTGTATCTATAGGTATGTCCATGTGATATGTTGTGTGCATGTAGTTCCACCAAAAGGGGATGACTATACATTACATGTCAGTCAGTGTTAGGCCATGATCCTGGCAGCAGTTTTCTGTTGCAGTGAGGCCCATCTGTAGGATGTGTGTGTCAGCTGGTGTAACGACTATGGCGCTTAGTTAGCAGTCATCTGGGAACTTTGTCACCCACAACCTGCACATGTTTGCTTCTACATCTGAGAAATAAATGTCAGACAAGAGGGGTCCTAGGACAGAGGCCTGTGGGATACCACATGTGACTGGCATTGAGTCTGACATGGCTCCTACAATATCGATATTATGGATCCTGTATGTCAACCAGTGTGCAACCCATCATGTGACATATGTAGTAACATGTAAACTCATGAGCTTGTCTATGATGCCTGAGTGGAGTACTGTGTTGAAGGCCTTAGGCAAGTCCAGGTAGGCTGTAGGGATTGCGTTGCCCTCATCAATGGCTGTAGTGACTGTTTTGAAAGGTCAACCAGGTTCAAAAGGCAGGATCAGCCCATCACAAAGGCAAACTGGCCAGGAACAAGTGTCTGCAGGTACCCAATATTGCTGTATATGCGTCCCATACTGAATAATTCCATAGCTTAGCAGACCAGGCCAGTTATGCTTATGGTGCGGTAGTTCCCAGGGTCAGTAGAGGTACCTCCTTAGTGGTGTGGGACCAATGTTGCTGTATGCCAGTGTTCAGGTACATATCCTGTAGTACGGCCAAGGTTAAATATCAGTCTTATATGCGGTTGTATGTCCTCTTGGAGTGCATGTATCACACATCCAGGGATACCATCAGGTCGCAGTGATGCTGTGTGTTCTGCTTTGCTGAGGGCGGCCCTCACCTGGACATGTGAGATGATAGGGAGGTTACATTCAGCTGTGATAAGTATTTCTACTTATGGGGGAGAAGGAGGGGGGATACGTGCACTGAACCTGTCTGCAAGAATGTTGCCAATATCTGTGTGTTCGGTGAATGTTAAGTAGGTGTGTATTAACTCAGAGCATATCTGAGGCTTTTGGTCCATATGTGTAACATACCTGAAGAAGGCCTTGTGGTTTTCTATAGTGTTTGTGGCCATTTCCCTCCCAGAGTAGGCCGTGGCTGTTGTTATGAGAGACAGTAGCGTATTACCAGTGCTGACCACAGATGCCTTCCCTTAATGTGAATCTGCTCTGTCCTGCAGTAGCCTCCTGCTATTGTTATACAGTCTGCCTCTGCCTGGGGTCCACCGGACAGGATACCTTTGTGCATAGGGTCTGGGTTAGAAATGTGTTTGCAAGTTCCATGCAATCTGTGGGATGTCCGTGGTAAGCATTCGCAAAGGGGTCAGCAGTGTGGGTTGTGGCTTCCACTGGCCCAGTGGGCTGCATGGATACCATCTCAGTCCTAACAAGTGAATAACTGTCTAATCACATACATATCAAAGTAGTCTACTGTGCTGGTGGTGGTGGTGGGATATGTATATCCAGGCCGAGTAACTTGTGTCCAGATCACACTAGTGGATGGCATTCCACGTACAGTACCTTGGTATGAACCCCCAGAATGAGGTTGTGCATTGGACCTGTCGCAGTGTGCTGACCGATGGGGCATGCTACTATGTTGTATGGAATGTGGCAGGTATTGTTGCACAGGTGTTGGCTGAGCACTGATATCTGGCCATGTGCTTGTGTATCCACCACGAGACACACACATGCTACATATGGGAGTAGTAGTATATCACTACAGTTGAGTATCATGTATAGTATGTGTGCCATATATTGGTGACATAGTCTGCTGATATCCTGTTTGTGTTGTCTTTCAGGGAGATGGCGCATCAGCGTAATCCTGCCTACTCTGCAGTGGAAGATGAGGAGATACACCAGAGCCTGGTGCGGGATTATGACATACTGTTTTCCCGCACCAGCCAGAATCAGCAGGAGAGGGCTGCACTGTGGCAAGATGCTGTCCGTAGGGTAAATGACATTGGCACGCATAATAGGACATATGAGCAGGTACGACATCACTGCAGTGATTTAATCAGAAATGTCCATCAGCTTGCGTCGGATATCCACAGGCAACAGGTTGCCAGAGGAGGTGGGATGGCCACACACCCCCCCTCACCAGACTGGAGGGGCTACTCCTAAGTTTTGTGGCTCCAGCCCCGGAACAGCAACAGCAATACACCTGCATCATGATAGAGGCTGGATCCACACAGCAGCACGACATGGAGTGTGCAGGTAATATGCCATATGTACACTTGACTGTTCTGTACACTGTTAGTTTATGCATGTGTAAGGTGTGTCCGTGGTATGTAGCTGTCAACATAGTATGTAATTGTGCAGGTGTGATATTGGCAATATCAGCAGCTGACGTGTGAAAGGCAACTGGTGTCCTACTGCACTGTATCATATGCAGTATCAATGGCACAGTTGTGCCCACTGACATTAATCTCCTCATTTCTGCAGGTCCCTCCGGTGTTACAGCAAGGCAGGCCATCCATGCTGGTGAGTGTGTTTAACAATACCTATAATAGTTCTGATAGTGCTAATAATACTAGTGTAACTCAGTAGTGCTCTGTGTGTATACTGCGGGGTGTGCATGTGTGCATGTGTGCAGGTGTGCCTGTCTCCATGTATGCATGTGTGCATGTGTGCCTGTGTCCATGTGTGCATGTGTCCATGTGTGCATGTGTCCACGTGTGAATCTGTGCATGTGTGCATAAGTGCATCACTGGTAACATTGTGTGGACACTGTAAACTGTGTTTCCTGTCATCCTCCCACAGGTTCTGGTGCTGCTCTGGTGTCCTGCAGCAGGGAACCTGAATCTGGTGCCACAGGTACTGGTAATGATGATATCTGTGTAATGGCACAGGAAGGTGTGTCAGGGTCCACCATTGGTCATCCAATTGACAGTAAACAGCTGTCAACCCCATAATTGCGCACAGTCATCCTGCCAGTACATCCTTTGTCACCATTGTCCCTAGGTGATGGACAGGATACAATGGGCATTGACCAGGGTAATGTGGTATCTGTGGCACATGCTTCCCCACACAGCAGCCATGGGCAGGGTCCTGCGATGGTACCACACAGACAGTTGCCCATGGGTTCTCGTGGGAGCATCCATGGGCGTACTGCCTCTGGCAGACGTGCCCAAAGAGGTCTGTCAACCTCAGCTATGTTTCGGGCTGTCATGCAGGCACAGTCGCGTATGGAAAGGTACACCAGACAGGGTCTGAGGGAGCTGAGAGCATGTCGCACAGCCATGACTGACAGTATGCGTGACATCGCGGATGCTATCTGTAATTTCACCGATGTCATAGACAGATGTTGTGGGGACATATTACAGCAGTTCCACAACCACATGTCCATGAGCCAGGGCAATGGTGGGCGGTTGCGGCATCGACGTAGCCGTATGCCAGCAACAGCAACAGCTGGCAGTCAGCGCGGATGACAACAGGCCCGCGCATGCCTCATAGTGCCAGCAGCAGCCCCAGCAATGCTGGGTCTGTGCTGTCATCGGAACGGCCCAGGAGACCACATGCACGTGGCTCTGGACAGTCCCAACAGGGACCTGTGTCCAGTCAACACACTCCCACTTCTGATGACAGTACCCAGTCTGGCTTAGTACTGGATACGGTCCATAGCACCCCTGCCATCCACAGGTACCGTGTCCGTGCCCACAGACACTGATCTGTATGACCTGCCAGGTGCAGTCTGTGGATGTCCACAAGCCCCTGTATATGGCAGCCATGAGGTGGAACTGTGTGCGTGCATACACACATGCGAAATGTTAACACCTAGGGCTACCACATACATGCACACACTGCACCAACAGTGCCCCACCCTGTACTGCTGTCCCTCACCAACACACATACACACACATGTCAATTGGTGCTATCAGTGGCAGACTCAGGCATACCTAATTCACACCCTGTGCATATGATGAAACTGTGCCACCCCCTGCAATCTCCAACATCAGTGCAGGTACAGGTAAACACGTTGCTGATGCACATGTGACTACATAGAAGTGTATTAGTAGTATCATGTTGGTAACAGTACAGTGTGCTGATATGACTGTGTGTATATCCCAGCATGCCTGATGCAGTAACCGTATGACTGTCCTGAACTGTTATCTGCACCCATAGTACATACCAAAGTGTAACAGCTGCATATTATTGCATACCAGTGGTAAGGATGTCAACAGATAGCCACATACATGGGTAGGACAGGGGGGAAGTTAATGCAAGTAGTGATACGCAATGATGGACATGTACAGTAATGGTGGCAAGTTGCCCACAACGACTATGCAATGTGGATGTTTGCGCATGTTGATATGTGTGCAGTACCAATGTAATCCAAATCACAATTAACTATGACATAATATCAGTTCTACCATGGGCATCTGCGCTGTGCATTCCTGGGTACATGTTGATAGTGCCCACATATTTGCACTGTAACCTACTGTTAGTGTTACCCCTTCTTTGTTTTATAATGGACTACTTCCAGCCCTGCTTACTGTAGCTTTATTTGCATGCATGTTCGCTTGGGGTTCCCTGCAACACTGCTTCCACCTGCAATGCAGAGTTACAGTGCTTCTGTGGACTCCTAGTGACATCTGCATAGCGTACAATACGTATGTCAAGTTTACACATGACAGAATGTCACTGTCTGTCCTGTTCGCATGTATGTTGCCTGTGACACATTGCACATGTCTTACCTGGCATTTACCCATGTGTGCAGTCATATATGCCAGTGCTATGAAACAGTAGCAGTACACCCACACATATACACCTTCAGTATGTTGTTCCCCATTGGCCCTATGTGTTGGTAATCACCATGGCAATCACACTACTAGGGTCGCATATGCAAAGGTAACCTGTGAATCACCTCTATGGTCCAGTTGTGGTTTATGTGAGTCATGTGGCAATGTCACAGCTGCCACATGTATGCAGTCAACCATCACCCTTGGCCAGGAACGTACAACACATGTGTGGGATGCCACCACATAGCCAATCTGGGGACTGAGCACTCTGAACCCAGTAATGCCATACCCTGTCAGGTGGCATGTCATACTACAGTGACTACAATACCAGTCAGACATAGACATGCACTGACAGCAATCTGAACACACTGGGGCATACTTGGAGACTCAGAATAGCATCCTGCCTGAGCATCACACACCTCCGCAGCTGGCACACAGACATACGTTATGTCAGAACAGAGCACATGCCACACATGGCACACACATCCCATGTGCCACACACTCACAGCCTGTAGGGCTACACAACACACCTGCTACAGATGTTTGAGGTACCTCTCTTGGCCGCTGCAGTGGGGTCCCGCTCAACAGGCTGTACATGGTGAAGGTCACAGTGATATGCCTCTGGGGCACTATGGTCCACCACAAAACACATGCATACAGGTCAGTCAGAGGCATGGACACATATGACTCAGTCATTGACCATGCCACTATGGATGACCTGAGACATACCTCCCTGGACTACATGATAGGGAACATAGAAGGGATCTCTCAGCATGTGGCACGGGCCAGTATGAGCCTGATCTTGGTTGCCATCATACCCTCACCAGGTATGCTACCACTATATGTAGGAAAGGTGTTCTATGTCTACATTCTGCTCAATCTCCAATGTCATTCATTGGGTATCCACTGGCTGTCAATGTGTGCTTACATGCTAGGGAAGCCACAATGATTTGCGAGGGGCAGCTTGCACGTGACACCCATGGCCCAATGTATATTGGCGAAGCCCCTTGATACACACATACTGCCTTATGCTGCAGGACACAGATTACATAGCCACCTCCACGGGTATCACACAGGATAGGACACTAACAGTGATGCTACACAACACCAGCAGTGTACACCGCAAGATGCATGCACTGGACACTGTCCTCAGCATGGTGAACTGCAATGTCTGTGCAGTACCAGAGTCCTGATTCATGGCTCACAGGTGCAACCCATCACTGCCAGGTTATACCTCATACAATGTCTGTCATCCCCTACACATGTAACACACATGGACAGGGAGGTGGTATCCCAAGGCACCACAGATACACACACCTCCAAGTTGTTGGCACAGCACAAAGCATCAGGGCCTATTCATGTGCAGCTAACAGTGTGTTGGACTGCCGTCTGGTTCATAGCCTGGCACACACAACCCTCCCATACACAGGAAACCCACCTATCCTCCATAACAACACTGGCAATATGACAGTCTCAAGAACTGTCTTTATATGGCTGGATTGCATCCAGCCAAACATTGTGCGTGAGCATTACTGTAGCTACAACACACTAGTTGAAGGGTTCCCAGCATGTGGTCACTGAATTGCAGTGGAATGACATGTTACCACTCCCACAACAGGTGGGAACATGCAGCACCTGTACATCGACTACATGTAGACTATATGGCCCAGACCAGATGTGTATCCCCTGCTGTAGGTATTTTACCATATACACCCACACTGTATAGACACATACCGTGTGTGGACCCTGCACAGTAAGACACAGTCATATTGTTATGCATTGCAAATACCATTTATCCACTCGAGGCACATGTCAGACATGGTAACTACTGCAGGTCACAGGTATTTATGTGTATGTGTCACACACATACATCATGTGTGCATTGCCATTGCTGGTTTAGGCAATGGCATGCATTGTTATGCACAAAGACCCACACAAGGTCATAATGTGTGACACAACCACACGTGGCAGTTGTGGGTTACCAAAACATACCTATCTGTACTCTGACAATGGTAATAGACCCAGTAGCAGAGCGCACTATTGGCATTACTGGCCAACTAGCCCTGTTTGGCTGTGCTGATAGTGTGGTGACATCCCCTGTGTTTACTGGGGGAATATGCAGCATCTGGTGTATTGTAGTATTTGCCAAAAGGATCTGTTCTCTCACACTTGCATTTACACACACCCTACTACCCCCACACACACATTTGCAGGATTCATACCCCTACAAAACTATATCACGACACGTGAGAGAGACGCATTAGTGAAGCACACTATTCAGATTACTAGGAGGTTCCTCTTCTCTGGCTATACTTTTAGGGTGCTGACATCATCAGTGTTTGGAAAGGGTAATGTGCATCAGGTAGTGTGATCTCCTGATTGCCAAAACTAACATGTTTTTCATACAGAATTGCGCGCACACAAACTCCTCGCATCCATACACTTGGCATTTGCAGGCTTCAAACCCCTACCTAACTATGTTATGATACTTGAGAGTGATGTCTCCAGCTGTATGTATAGGGTGCTGACATCATCACTGTTTGGAAAGGGTAATGTGCATCATGTAGTGTGATCTCCTGATTGTAAAAAAGCACATGTTTTTCACACAGACTTGCACACACATTATGACATCATCTGTGCTTAGATAGGGGAATGTGCATCCTGTAGAGTGCTTTCACAGTTGCCAAAAGGGACATCTCCCTCACACAGACTTGCACACACATTAACCCCCCCCTCCACACACACTGAGCAGTTGCAGGATTCAAAGCCCTACCTAACTATGTTATGACACTCATGACAGATGCATTAGCGGAGCACACTATTTGAATTACTGGGAGGTTTTCCTTCTCCTGTTGTACTTATAAGGTGCTGACATCATCCATGCTTAGATAGGGGAATGTGCGTTCTGTAGAGTGCTTTCACAGTTGCCAAAGGGACATCTCTCTCACACAGACTTGCACACACACTAACCCCCCCTCCACACACACTGGGCAGTTGCAGGATTCAAACCCCTACCTAACTATGTTAGGACACTCGTGACAGACACATTAGCGGAGCGCGCTATTTGAATTATTGAGAGGTTTCCCTTCTCCTGCTGCACTTATAGGGTGATGACATCATCCATGCTTAGATAGGGGAATGTGCATCCTGTAGAGTGCTTTCACAGTTGCCAAAAGGGACATCTTCCTCACACATACTTACACACACTAATCCTCCTCCACACACACTGGGCCGTTGCAGGATTCAAACCCCTATTTAACTATGTTATGACACCTGTGACAGACGCATTAGCAAAGCGCGCTATTCGAATTACTAAAAGGTTTCCCTTCTCTTGCTGTACTTATAGGGTGCTGACATCATCCGTGCTTAGATAGGGGAATGTGCATCCTGTAGAGTGCTTTCACAGTTGCCAAAAGGGACATTTTCCTCACACAGACTTGCACACACATCAACCCCGCTCACCCACACACACACACACACACACACACACACACACTGAGCAATTGCATGGTTTGAACTCCTACCTACCTATATTATGACACTTGAGGGAGACGCATTAGCAGAGCACGCTAACAGAATTACTGGGCATCTGGTCTGCACCTGCAGTATTTATAGGGTGCTGACATCTTTATTTCTACAGAGGTATGTACATCTAGTACTACCTGTCAGGTGGGGGATAGCATATATATGCATTTGCAGCTACCTACGTCAGGGTCAGATATGCACATCGCACTGGCAGGTTATGTTCTATACCATGCTTCGTGACCACAGGACCTGTAACACACAACACAACCAGTCCAGAACACCACACCCACAGCCAGGACACACAATTAGCTTCCCTAGGAATAGTGCCGGGATATGCAGGTGTTCACATACACCATTCCAGTTGTTAACATCAGGTACAGGCATATTGTGTGTGAGAACTACTCAGGCCTCTACCACTTTACCCTACAGCCACTACAATTTGTGGGTCCATGTGCTATGGCAGAACCACACACCACAGCCACATGGGGGAATACATATTGCACCTGTCCATCTGCAACATGGGTACTCACTGTTCCACACCAGAGGTAGACCACCATTGTTGATATCTGACCATACCCACCTTTCCCTGGACATCCACATCCCACCCCCAGGCAAGGTTATCACATCACACAAACTGTATTTAGCACAAGCAGACTCTACACTTGTGAAGACTGAGGTGGATGACTTCAAAGGACCCATGCTGGGGGACTATACTGGCCACTCAGCATAATCCTTGACAATTGCATTCTATGAGCATGTGTACGGTTTGCATTGATCATGCTATCCCACATATACCCATGACTGCTCCACAACAAGACACCTGTCAGGTGTACACCAGCCATATATGAGCCATCCAACAGACAGAGTGAGCTAATACATTGCAGAGCTGTAGCCCACAGAGGGAGGACATCTGTGAACAGTTTCGGTATGACACTTCATTCCCACATAATCATCAGAACGCAGTGTTGACAGTGGAATTGTCCAGACAATGCAGATAGGGCTCCCCTCAGTCTGTTATTGACGACCGCTTACTGTTAGAGATCCTCAGCAACCCTCTTCCAGCACACACCAACAACATGGCTGTAGCTTAGCACATTCAAACCCTGGGATCTCCACTGTGCCCCTGCTTGACAGAGGCACAGCTCACTAGCCTCACACGTTGCCTTATGTGATCTACTTTACAGTGGCACAGTAGCCTACTGTACTGGGGATGCAGATGCCAAGCACACTCTGGCTAAGCTGTCATTCCCTAGGGCAACAAGCCTAGTATTGACCTCTACACCCATATGTTCAATTGTCAGATGCACAATATTTGTTGTGCTGTTCTACTGTTTGCAGGTCTTTATTGCCATAGCATTCCCTGTTCCTGTGACCAACTTGTGTATCTGTGGAAGATGTTTGCATATGACAGCGATCCACTATATCACTTATGTCTCTGTAGTCATTTACTGTGTGCACTGGGCAGATTGCTGTGTTGTGATTGGTTCCTGGAATGGCACGTACAAATACCAGATATGTGTGGCCAACTGCTAAACTGAGATATGGCCTAAGTGTGTGAGCATGCCCAGTTCAGCCTTTCCATGGCATATTGTCTGACATATGCCTCATTTATCAAAGTGTGCGAGCATGCCCAGTGTGAGCTTTCCATATGTTGCACTCTGAAGTCCACCACATATTTGCGTGTGTGTGAACTTCAACAATATCTCACGTTTATGGTTGTGTGTTGGGCGTCATGTTGTCTACTAACTGGCCAACTGCTTCATGTCTGCCACAACAGGGATTATACTGTGCCTGCAGGGATTGCATGAGATACTTTGCAGACAGTTGTCAACATACTTTCATAATGACCTAACACTGTAGTACCGTATAATGTACTGGTTCAGTACTTTCACTGTGGTGGACAGTATCCTGGGCTTTAGTCCTATCACTGCTTGACATCTTCATAGTGAGCATAACAGTCTGTGTAGGGGCCAGTTGTGCACATATGACCATGTTGCATTATGTTCAGATATGGACTACCTACACTAGGCTCGTCCAACATTAGTAGTGTATTCCACAACATAGGTGGACATTGGCAAACACTAGCAATGTTCCCTAGGCCATTTCTGATGCTAGTCACAGGGTGTGTTTGTCCTTTGACACACATTGTAACTGGAGTTTGCCATGACATATGTCATGGTTAGTATACTGTGCCTCTGTCTACCTCTGACATAACAGTGATACCCAGGGTTAACCTACCATCTCCCATCCACTCATCGGGATTCCTCTTGAGGGGTGTCGATAGGTGACTCTCTGGCTAACCTGTACCGGGAGTTTACTCAAGAGTGGGGGTGCCTTCTGTGTTATGGATCATTCTGTACAGCTTGTCCTATGTATGTCAGTGCTGGGATTCAGGTCTCTCATGTGCATAGCTCACTGCCATTCAGATTGTATAAGGTGCAGCATGTTCACTGATTCCAGCTTGGACATGGCTTCATACATCAGGCACAGCTTGCCTGTAGCTGGGCAGTATGGCAGTGTGTGGAGCTGCCGTTTGTTTACTCAGGCAACACATGGCATCTGTTCATGCTCTTTGCTATTCCTGGTGGGGTACTGTTGTGGGCTTTACAGTTGATGGAGGTGTCTGCTGAGGTATATCCCACAGGGGCTATTGTAGTCAATTGTGACGCTGATGAAGGATGACTGCAGAATCACAGTGACCACCCCTTATCTACATCTGACAACCTTCATGATTGGGTGGGTATATGGTATGTTTCTGCGAACACTACAGCCACTTGTTTGCCCAGTGCAGGATATCTATCACCTTGTGTCCCCAGGTCTCTCATTACATGTTAGGTACATAATGGGTTAACACCTGTGTGGTAATTTGTGGGCACTTACTGTATATCTATGGTGGTTGTCTATACACAGTTCTGCAATTAGCTTGCTGACATGGCTGTGGCTCCAGATATCTGTTTGTAGGTGGCCCTTTTGTGGGTTGTTGTGTCAGCTGGGGGTCAGATATGGTGGGCTGTTTGTACTCCTCTGCATACATGTTCAGTCACAGTCCTTCCATGTTGGCCTATACCTATGGGACATATATACAGAACGAGGGGGGGTCCCAGGACCAAGCCTTGTGGGATGCCACTCATATCTGCTTTGTAGTCTGACATGGATGCAGCATGTCTGACCATGTCAGTTCTTTCCTTGGTCTGGTTTGCAACCCCTCTACTGACATAGGGGTATATATTTAAGCTGGTGAACATATCCATACTGAACTCGTAGGGTATTGTCTAGAAGCATATGCACGGTCCAGCTACGCTGTGTGGACCACATTGCCCTCATCAATGACTTTAATGACTGTTTCAAATGGGTCAAACATGTTTAGGGGCAGGATCTGCAGTTACAACAGCCACACTGTGTAGGGTCTGGTATCAGTAGGTCCACAATAGCTTTATGTCTGCGGTACATACTGATCCTTTCCATAGCTGTGCAGACCAAGCTTGTCAGGATCCTGGGGTGGTAGTTTGCAGTATCCATTCAGGCAACACCTTTGTTGTGAAGGACCATTGTTGTTGTACACTGCTCTTTGGGTACATATCCTGTGGTAAGGATGACATTGGGCAGTAGTGTGATTTAGCATTCCATTATTCTTGGAGTCCATGTTGGCCTCAGCCCAGGACACCATCACATACCTTTGCTGCTGTGTGTTTTGCTTTGCAGATGATGGCTGTTACCTCAGCATCTGCAATGTCAGGGGACCAGCAGTCTGCTGGGATAGATATTTTGCATTCTGGGGTTTGCACTGCACCTGTCAGGTTGTATGTTAGCAATATGTGTGTGTGTTTGGTATGTTGTTTGTAATATCTGTGTGATTCGAAGCATATCTGTGGATTCCCAACATGGTTCCTACCATCAGTTAAGTAAGCCTTGTGATTATCCTTAGTGTCCTGTACAATTTGTATCTTCCTAGGTTCATGGGTTCGTACTAGGCTATCCACCCTAGGGCATTAGTAAGCCAAGCCAGAGTGTGCGTGTCTTTCGCCGCCCCTTGCTATGTGACTATTATGGCCATTTATGATTTTCTTTACTGTGCCTCTGTCTGGTCGTGACACAGTGAAGACCCCCAGTATACATGTACGATCATCCATCCACTTGGCAATATTCCTGTTGAGGGGTGTCAGTGAGGGGCTCTGCCTAACATGGATTGAGATCCTGTTTCTGGGTGTGGGGAGCCTCTGGGTTATGTATCTGTCCCTCCAGCACATCCTATTTCATTATGTGTTGAGGCTGACATCTGTCACTCTCACAGCTCCAATGGCTTTGATTTCCTGTGGTGGAGCATGTCTATTACTCCTGTGTTGGACATGGCCTTGTACAACAGACATACAATGCCTCTGTGTAGGCAGTCTGTGACTGCATTCAGCTGGGGTGTCTACAGCCAGGCAGCATATGACATATATTTGACACCCTTTATCCTCTTGGTGGGGTACCTTTGAGGTCTTCCGAACCACTGCAGTTGTCACATATACATCCCATATGAGTTATTGTACTAAATTATGGGTCTGATAAGGGAACAGTACAGAGGCACAGTGACCTCTGTTGATGTAGATGTGAATCCTTTCATGATACGGTGTCCAATATCGACAATCTTCCTAGCCACATTGGCATTGTGAGTGTCACATGACAGATTACTGTCAACTTGTGTCCCTAGGTCCCTGATTACTCCTTGCATACATAATGGTTTACCACCTATGTGGTAATTTCTGAGTACCTTGTCTGGTATTTGGTGGGACATTCATACTTTCCAGTGTCTTCAGGATGTCTGGGTGGAGTTCTTGTGTGTGAGAGTGTGGTCTGTCGCATGCTACAGACTGTACAGCAGTTTTGACTACACTTAGGTGCACATGGGTGGTCTCCGCTGCTTTGTGCATTGTCAGCTACCTGGCTGTATGGGTGTCTGTGCTGCATATGGATACTCCCCCTCCTTTGATGTTTTGGTCCAGGTGTTGGGGCCATAACGCATGATATGTGGTATAACCTGGTAGTGCTGGTGTGCTATCAGTAGGCTTGCAGCAGGCTTCTGTCACTGCACAGACATCAGTGTTCTCCATACTGGGAAGTGCCTCAGGGGCATGCATATTGCAGTTTACACATCTGGCATTGGTCAGCATTACCCTTATGTTTCTTACCACTTATGTTTTCTAGGGTGGTGGGTAGTCTTTTTGGCCTTGCCTACATATGGCTCCATGGAGGTGGCAAAGGCCTTATCCAGTATCCAGATGCCCAGGGGTAACAGGTGCAAGCCATCCCTGGAACAGCAGCATGGCTTGTCATGCATGACATCTCAAGCAGACAGACATTAGACCCTCTTGGACTGACAGCTGTAACTGTGCCACCTGTTAAAGATGATCATTCTGTGTTTGTACTATGGCATCATTCTTGGTGAGGGTTGGATGCTGCAGACGGCCAGTGTCATACCGGAATGGGGTACATACTCAGAGAGCTCATCCATGTCTCTTTTCATGTAGTCCAGGGAGGTACATCTCAGGTCATTCACACCAGCATGGACATTGAGTGCATCATATTTCTGCTTGCTTTGGGGTGACCTGCGTACTTGTGTTATGTGGCATATTGTGGCAGCCTACAGGCAGCTTACTGTACCCTTTCCCTTGTTCAGTCTGGTGAGTGGGACAGCAGTTTGTCTGCCTATACAGACACCTATTACAACTGTATCAGGCATGTTGTTTCTCCTTCTGGCCTGTGACTGTTTGGCACACCAGCTTTGAGTACTATGTGTTGCATGTGCTATGTTTGGAGGTTGTGGTTGCTTGGGATCTGCTTTGGAGGCTTCTGTTGGTGTGGTGTGTTTGTAATTAGGGCCTCCGGGAATGTTTTTCTGTGTTTATGTGTTTGGTTTACAGTTGTGATAGGTCTATGTGGGACTGGGTTTGTGGTGTATGTGGTTACCTTCTCCTCCTGACTAGTTTTGACAGTACTGAGTTGGGGGAGCTCAGCCTCTGGTTTGGATACATGGTTGCATCTCTCACATATATTTGTATTTATTGGGGGGAGTTGTGGGTTGTCTATATACTTGGGCCAGGTGTCACATTGCCTCTGGATTCACAGATTCTACTTGTTGTGGCTGGCCTTAGTGGATTGTATGTGTGGACATATTTTATTGCCATACTACTGATCAGTGATTACTTCCCTTTTTATATTTGCTCTATCATGTAGTAGCTTCTTCATTCTCTTGCATGGTTTGGTAATGGCTGGAGTCCAGCATGCCAGATGCCTGCGTGTATGGCACTGTGTCTTGTTGTTATTTGTGATTGCATACTCCAAGCATTCCTGGCTGTGTTCATGGAATGCCTGTATAACATGTTCTGCGGTGTGTCCCATATTCTGCACTTGCACAGGGCCTTTTGTGGATTCCACATCGGTTTGGAGGGGTGCAACCTATGCTTTACACATGTTTTTCACTGTGGTATTCTGGCCGGGGACTGGGGTCGGGATGTGTATATCTAGTGTGATTACTCTATGGTCTGGTCTTACCAGTGAGGGATACACTTCTCATCTTGCCATCCAGCACACATGTTGTTGATTATCACATCCAGTATGCTTACCCCTCTTGTGGGAGTGGTACGTTGTTCCTGGGCATTTTGGTTTATGGATTCTGGGAACTTTTCTCCGACTGTGTTGGTGCTAGTATAATGCTCCCGGTGTATGTCTGGGTATTTTCAGTCAAGCAATATAATGTGGTTTGGGGGGCTTGATATATTCATGTATTCCAACATAGGCCAGGTGCAGTTCCTGGTATTAGGACAGTAGTCTGCAGCAGGCTATATACTGGGAGGTGGTTTTAGCCATTGGTATTTGACCATGGCTAATCCATGTTGCTTCTTGTTGTGGTACCAACATGGGGGTGTGGTTATCCTTGACATTTATTGCTAGTCACCCTCCTTTTGTAGCTTGTTCTATGTTTTGCGGCTGTACAGCACAGTATAAGGTGTAACCTGGTAGTGTTAGAGTGCTGATGTGAGCCTTGACCCAGTTTTCTATTACAGGACTGATATCTACATTCTCCATACTGTGTGCGTTCACACTGCACACATCTTGCTGTTTAGACTTCTGGCATTGGGTAGCATTACATCTAGGTTCCTATCCCTTGTGGTACCTATGAAGGTGGGTTTGTGTTTTGAGACTTACCTATTCAGGGCATGCTGTAGGTTCTGACGACCTTTGCCAGTATCCATGGGGCATGGACTGATAGGTGCATGCCACCCCTAGCAGGTGGTGCATCATATCATGCTCCGTATGTCTTCCCAGCCTGAAACACATTGGATCCCCTTTGACTAACTGCATTACTTCAGCCAGTTATTGCACTTGATCATCCCATCGTCATTTTGTGGATTCATGCTTGGTGAGGGTGGATGTTAGTCAGGGTCCTCAGGTGTGCATATAGTACATGGTGTTACATTACTTAACACATGGCATTCATGCCTCAGGTGGTGCTGTAGGGCTGCCTCTGTTGGATGCGCATATTACACTCCCTGTACATGTTTGTGAGCAGGTCATGTCATTTTAGGCATCCCTGTTATTATTTGAGTGAGTCAGAGGGGGTATCATTCCCAGGGTTCCTACTGAGCCAGTGTATGTGCTATGTGTTGCCTCTTTGCCAAGGCCAGGGCATACTGGGCATGCCTCCTTCTGCCTACTGGGGCAGGCTCAGATTGTTCCTCCTCCTCCGAGTCACGCTCTGCCTGTGATGGCCTTGGCAATGGTGGGGGGCTGTTTGGCCCAGCCCTATGCTGGTCCTGCTGCAGCTGTTTTTGCAAGATCATATTATGTATCATAGCACATACCATGACAATTTGGGTACATGTAGTTGGTGTGTACTGCAAGGCTCCACCAGATGTGTCCAGACACTGGAACCATGACTTGAGCAGCCCAAACACACACTCTATTACATTATGTGTTTGTGCATGTGCCTCATTATGGTGTTCCTGTTCAGGTGTGTGTGCATTTCTGATGGGTGTCATCAGCCACGGCTCCAGTGCATAACCTGCATCCCCCACTAGGTGTCCGTGTGGGATGTCCCCATTGGCAAATGTCTGGTACAGCTGCGTCAAATGCCAGATGTGAGAATCATGGTAGCTCCCAGGGCAGCCAGCACACACATTCATTATTATGCCCTGGGCATCACACACAACCTTGCAGGTGATGGAGGGGAAGCCCTTGCGGTTAATGTAGGCCCTACCCCGCTCACTGGCTGGTGCTTTGATGCATATGTGCGTGTAGTTTATTGCACCCACTACCTCAGGGTATTCTGCTATTTGATGGAAGAGATGCATATTGCTGGCCAATACCTCACGGGCATTGGGGAAATATACATGATCACCAACATGTGCTGACATGGCATCCAGGAACTGGTGCAGTACCCTGGAGGCTGATGCCTGTGATATCCCCATCATATCACCAGTTGGTCTTTGGAAGGTACCTGTTGCTAGTATTCTTAGGCCAACACATACCTTGGTTTCCACTGGTATGGGTTCCCCTCTGTTGATTCTGTGTGTGTGGCGGGGCCTGCACAGCTCAACTATTTGCTGTAGGAGTTCTCTGTCCACTCTGTAGCACTCTACTATCTCCAGCTCATGTAACCCATGGTAGGTGACCCTGGGCCTGTACACTCTTCTCCGTCTCCTCACTGTGGATTGTCTGGCACCATCTGCATTGACACCACCCTCAGCAAGTCGCCTATGTCTCATTATGACAGCTATGGCAGCCCCTAACATTTCTGCTCTGAGTTAAGCTTTTTCAGTTTTCACTTCTAATAGCTTACTCCTGTCTTACAGTGTCTCTTGAGAGAAACATTCTGCACTGCTGTTTGCAGAGTTTTAAGTGCTGGGCTGGGCTACTATTCTGCCTGTGTAATTGCCTGCTTCTAATTGTTTTCACCTGCTAGCTCCAGCAGTATTCCCTGCTAGCTTCCTGCTAATTCTGTTGCTTCCGTTTTCCTTTCTGTTTCCTCAGGGTGGAGCAGCGTGCATACCAGCAGAAACACGCTCACAGTGGCTTACATGCACACACACATACTTACACGGTTCAGAATCTGCTTATTCGGGTTAAAACGCGTGCACACCAGCGCAAACAGTGTTACAAGTCTGCCAACAGGCTCCTACATGCTCAGTCTGCCCTACACGTGCGCACACCATTGCAAACAGTGTTAAACATCTACCAACACGCTCCCACATGCTCAGTCTGCCTTACACGCGCGCACACTGCCCTACTCGCGCTTCATGGCGCGCACACGTGCGCATGCACGCCCCTCCATTTCTTGACTTTCCCATGCTTATCTTGGGGCACTCCTCTTTCCCTGATCTGTGTCTGTCATCTGTCATGTTACACTGACCTCCAATGAACTGCATTTCTTTCTACCATTCCCCCCTGTGATGTCACCTATCTCCTACTCTATTCCTCCCCCTTATGTATCTCTTACACTACTCAGACTGTGCTCATTTGCTATGTGACTGTGGGATTCAGTATCCTAACCCTCATTTACATGAGATTGCCTACTAATGCTTAATTACATGTCTTAGACTCAGCTTCCCCCCTTAGCAACCACTACATGGTGGCCATGTTGTTTTTGGTCTGCTGGTCCCTGCATTGTCATTCCATGTATTGCATAAAACCCACATCTGTGGGTTTATAACCTTCATTTTTATGTTTTATACAGCGCAGCCCGTTTGCACAGGGCTGCGCTGCGTTTAAACATAAAAAATTATATTTTTATTATTTTTGCATCGGGTTACCTTGCCAATGGCCACATATTTGGCCATTGGCATGCTGCCTGACACATATGCACCCTTTATTTGGAGCTGACATGGCTCTTTTGTGATTTTTGCAGAAACGTACTCAGTTGTCAACTGAGTACATTTCTGCAGCTAAAACGTCTCTTACACGGGCTGGTTTCTGCTTCGTGGATCGCTAATATACCTCATTTGCATACCTTTCAGCTGCAAGTGAGGTATTTAGCATGTCCACGCCCAGTCCGTGTAAGAGACGTTTTAGCTGGTCTCTTACATGTAGTTTTAGGGCTGTTCCTGGATCGCGAGGCTTGCATGGAGTGTTACACGTCTCTTACACGCCGTGCAAGCCTTCGTGAATCCTGCCCCAGGACTCTTAAAAAAACACTACTAATGCATGATGTCAGCAAATCTCTCTTTGTAATCTTTGCCCTTAGTGTCTCTTACTTAATCCTTTTCAAAGCAAGCCTGCATTGGTGATGCTCCAGCAGGGGTCCCTCACTTTATGTGATGAAGCTTTTAATGTACAAGTAGAAGAGTATTACATATGGTTAAACTCCACATGGAAGAAAAGTGGCATCTTTGGCTCTCTACAGCACAGATAATTCCAGTCCTCTGCTGTGCTGCTATAACTCACAAAGTTAGGTAGTCCCAGACTCCTTGTATTTATTTCAATTGCTCTTACTGATCCCAAGTTTTTATGTCAGCCAAAAAAGTTCATAATTTCATGTTGCCATCTTTCCAGATACTTAGACTGGACTAAATCATGTAGACTTCTGATAATAAAGAATATGCAAAATAAAATCAACATTTTGACTATTTGAATCCCACTGTGAAAGAATAAGGTGCATGTACTCCATGAGTTAAATTTTTCTATCCAAGTATTCTGATAAAAGGCTTAACATTTAGTTCTGCAATTAGGTGATATCAAGAGACATCTTGATCTACAGAAATTCAAGCCTCTGTGCTATTCTGAACAGGAAATTTGGAGGTGCTTGTATTACAGTGAGTGCTTCCTTAGTGAGTAGGAAAAGCTTCGTTTTGGAGATTTGAGTGAAAAGCCTGAGAAAGGTGAAAACTTAATGACTGTGACCAAAACAATTGGAATGCTTGTGAAAGGATTCACAAACAATAATACACAATCATTGTTGAGCAATGAGGAAAGGACCAAGGCTGCATTCCTGACCTTAATAACTTCCTCAGAGTGGTTATTATGCAAATGCAAAACAGTATCTAGAGACTCTGCCACAAATGAATAGGGGCGGGGAGAGTAGACACCCTTGACATGTGTCTTTCCTGAATTGGAATAGAGTGGGGTAAGATTCTACTGATACAGAAACAGGTAGAAAAAACTGTGTACAATGATACACATTTCCTGAATTACAATGTGGGGAATGTTATAACTAAATATTTATTTATTTAACATTTGTTGACTGGGAATGTCTGACTAGGTTCCACAAAGCCTGTTTTCAGTGGAGGCCTGGGGAGAAATGCTCCAAATGCATGTCTTTGGAATGTGGGAGGAAACTGGAGTACCTGGAGGAAACCCATGTGAACACAGGGAGAACATGCAAACTCCACACAGAAGGCACACCAGCCGGGAATCGAACCAGAAAACCTCTTGCAGTGAGGGGACAATGTTAACCACTGCACCACTGTGCTGCCTGAATATAAAGCCCATATGAAGTTCCATGCTTTTCGAAAATTGACTACAAAGCCTGTGCTTCGGATTCTAAATATTCAGCCTGAGACTGATAAGGTCAGCTTATTCCTATCTCTTACAGGCCATTGATGGCTGGTTTGTATCAATTTTGGCATTGCATTATTTACTCAAGTTAGTTGGCTAATATCTTAGCAAGAACTGTTAATTCCAGCTGCAATAAGAAAATGTCTCCATAGTCGGTGACTCTTTGTTAGGACCATAGAAGTTTGCTGTGGTTATTTTGCTGCTCTGAGCACTGACTGCAAAAAAAAAAAAATCAACCCCTTCAATCAGTTAAATCAGTTTTAGTAATTAGCACTGCCCATCTAAGTGACCTGTGGATCTAGATGGCCAGCTTCTAGCAGTAGAGGCATAGCTGTACAGGATCTCCTTTCTATTATCTTTTAAAGGTACATATGTATTGTTTTTTTTAATCTGATGTCTTGAAGTAAGGAGAGTTTGATGTCCTTATTTTTGCGCATGATTAAGGCAACCAATACTGTAGCCAGGTCATTGAGCTCTTTCTCATTCCATAGGTCCACTGTGAGTGAAATCAAAGCTTCACTATCTAATATAACATCCAAATCACAATAGCACCCATCCTTGTTAAAGTTTTTTTTTTTTTTTTTACGTTGAACTTAGTATGCTTTTTGTATTTGCTCAAGGCTTGCAGTTACAATGTCTATATATACTTTCTGAGGTTCATATAAAGAAGCACATATTTGTTCATCCACTTGTATTTTGGGGACTTCTATGCTTTTTGTATTATACTGGGGTGTGATCATTCAATATTATATGGTAAATATCATCCATCTCCTACAAATAAAATTGCTTAAAATGCCTTTCCACATGACCTTCACAATTCCACGAGACACTGAGATTACACAGTCATATATAAAAGTTCATAGATTTATATGTAAGTACTAGGCTAGGTCCCTGTGTGTGTCGTTTTAAGCCTAGCCGGTTTCCCTTTTGGTGCTTAGATTAACCTGTCCCATTTTTTAGATTGTCATTACCATCACTTGTTTGGTAATTATATATTACCTCTAATGAGAATAACTGGGATCATACTATAGATAATTTGAGGGGATCCATGCATAAAATAAAGTATTTTGGAGTTGCCGTTGTCTATTAGTAGTACAGGGGCAGTGCTGGGGTAAATTTTCTGTTTCCCATCCTTAAATGTAATCTGTGGTTGAAAATGGCAGTGCTGGGGTAAATATTCTGTTTCCCATCCATAAATCTAATTTGTGGTTTAAAACGGACAGGGATGAGCTTTGTTTTACCTGGATGGGCATTGTGTTCCAGAGCAGTAGTATCCTCTGTGAGATATACCTGTCTCTTAGAACCATTCTTTTGGTATTGCAGAAGGTTTAAATCCCTAGGCCAAGTATTTCTGATGTCATTTGGCTTGCTAATGTGTAGTACATAAATCTATAAGTATTGGGTTGGAGATTATGAAAAAGGTAATAGGAGAAACTCAAATCCAACTTAAAAAACATCTACAAGACGCTTATAATGCAAGTGCTTTAGGAATGTAGGGTAATAATCTGAGGTTAGAAGGATGTAAACAAACTAGTGTGCAATGTGCTTTGCATAACTAGATTACCACTGTTGACAGATTCATGAAAATGACTGTATTATTGTAAATGTTGTGTAATCTTATGTTGCCTACTAATATTTGCCTTTGTAAGTATGACCTTTCTGCATATTACATAATGTTTTCAAATAAAATTTTCCCCATGTATTAAATAATGTCATTAAAGCCTTTCTCTGCTTATATACATATGACATCTTAATATGAATATCATTCTTGTGAACCGAAAAATAATCTTATATTTAATTAATTTTATCATTAATGGATTGCTATATAATTGCTAATATTTAATTGAAAGGCGCGTTATTTCAGAACTGTGTAATTAATGTCTGCTTCAAATCCTCAACATATATAAAAATTACTGGCTTTTTGGATAATTTTTGCCCCCATACCTTACAACCACAAAGTCTTTTCTTGATCAAACATTCAAATGTCTTTGGGGTGTGGAAGTTCATCCAGACAGTCATGAGGGTGGTTTGTGCTCTTGCTAACATCCTGGCAATTATCTAATTTTTCATGTTCTAGTCAAATCCTAACCTGGTGGTTAAGTAAGTATGTCAGACTGCAGAGGCAAAATATCTTCACTTACACACATAAAGTAGTATAGGTTACAACCGTCATAAATTAAACAAGTAACTAGTGGCACATCTAGGGGTGATAGGTCAAAAGAGACAGAAACAGAGACATGTATTTCATGCAATGGGGACATGTGACAGGATAGGAAAGCCAGTACATGTCCATTCTGTGGAGCAGCTGCAGTGTCTGGGTGTGACAGGGCTATAGGCCTCACACTACATTGATGTTGTAGCACTGGTGGGATGGGAACTACAGAACATCCTCCACTGATTTGTCCTGCCCCTGAAGACTCTGAGCTGTGGCCATTTATGTCATGGGGTGGCAAAGTGTAATACCACTATAGTTGATGTGCAGACTATGCTACTAGTGATGGCCTCTCTAGGTGGCCACCCTGGTCATGGGTAACACTGCTGGGTTGGGTGCTGATGGTGACATTCACTGTCCTTTGCATGGAAGTAGATTTGTTGGGACATGTCACAACAGATCACATGGAACCTACTGTGGCATCATTCATCAGGCATCTCATCAATCATCCACATACCAGTGCAGGCATCTGCAGGCTATCCCCATAATATAGCCCTGTGCATCTGCTGTTTGATCCCAATTATCACATGCTTATCAAGGGCTGACCATCAAATTGGACAGCATTGGGAACACTTGGTGGGCTACTGTATGGTGATGATACTGACATCAGATGTAGTGCATTTGAATGTTGCTGCAGCTCAAGAGGCTACATTGGTGGTGCTCTCAACCACTGGAACCAATTTGACATGAGTAATGTGTACCCATCTGTATAGCCACTAGGTCAGTTATGGGGCCAAACCTTTATCCTGGCCAATGAATGTAGGACCACCCAGGATCAAAGCAGGCAGTGCTAATGTGTCTTGGGACTGTGGGTCAACAGGTGTTGTGATATCATTAGCATACCATATATAGATGATAAACTCAGCCTGGTCTGCTGTCATAACCTTTGTAGTCATTATGCATGTTTCTGTACAGCAATTGTGGTATAGATACTAACTTTTTTATCCCACCTGGAAGATGGTTTTGATCACTCAAAAAACTTGTGTCCACTTGTCCAGGTATAATACCCATGCCTTCATGCTGTCCATGTAGTGATAAGAAGAATGCTTCATCATCCATGAGGCTTGCAGTGAGAGGTGGTCCCTGCATACCTAAATACCTGTCCACTACTGTGTGTAATGCCTTTTTTGTAATCCACCATATCACATCATTGAGATGCTTCCAAAGTTGCTGTGCTGTATAATTCTTGGCACGGATCACTGTTTCCCACATACCATCCTTACAGAGACTTGTCAACACCTTCTTCTTTAACAGACATTGTCCATTAGTCCTGAGTTGTATAGCAGGATGTCATTCTCACCATGGTTGAAATTATCTAGCCTATGCCTTCTTCCCTCTGTAAGGCACTTGACTATACCTATGAGGAGTAGTTCTAGACTGTTGGTGTCTGGCAAAAGTAGGCTACAATGATACACCATAGGGTAGCATGTCTAAACACAGCAGTACATGGCTGTATGGGGATATGAAGATGGCAGAGGCCATATATATGTTATGGACATTGGACTATCCTAATGGCAACCATGATGAGTAGTATGGATAGACAATGCACATATACAGCAGGGTATATAATGCACAGATGTCCACATGGCTGTCTAAGTGAAGAATGGGCATCACAGACAGCAAGGTTACATCTCATCTGGGGCTATAGTTACAAAATGTACAAGGCAATGCTGTCAGGAGTTGCCTGTGTGGACATGTACTACAGATCCCCCCTTAGCATGCATGTTTTAGAAAGACAAGATGAATGAGGGGTATTTATAGATGCACATAGATATAATATACAACTGGATATACAGATAGGTGCTGCTGCTGCCAACCATTGGAGAGAATAACAGAACCACATTAACACAGGAAAGGCCTCACATCTGTATGACACTGATGTGCTATGTTTTATCACAGTACAGTGGAACATTTTGTAACTCCTCTAGACCATGACCTGTAAAAGTGTTGCTTCTGTACTTCAAGATAGGGTGGCTGTGAGCAGCTCAGTTACTGCTGTTGCTTCCTTGCTGTACATTTTGGCATCTAAGTTGCAAATATGTACTTGTTTGCACTGCATATATTCTAACAAGGCTACATTCTCCACTCTATGTTTCAGTATAGCACATCAGTAACATATAGTGGAAGTACGTTGTGTGTTATACCACCAGCATGCTGCAAGCCTACTGCTGTATGCAAGTGGCTGAGTACACTCATCATGTTATTTAGCAGGGGTATTGTGTGTTACATGTGATACCAAGTCATGTGAATCACAGCTGCCATTTAGTTTGGCTATATATCCGCGATGCTGCCAGTGCTAATGATATATAGAAAAGAGACAGTAAGGTGATACTGTAACTTCTACACAGCCTGGAAGTAGCGGCTGGGACCCAATCTGGAGTTGACTAGTTAGAGTTGTTTACCAAGGCTACTGGCATCCCCCAAACTAGTAAGTAATGCAAGAAACTGCGCAATGGTTTGTGATGCCACTACCCAAAAGAATTTTGGGTATAGGAAACAGAGGTGAAGCAAAAATATTCTATATGGTATTGCAAATATTTGCCACTTCTGCTGTGTTTTTCACTGTTGCTTTCAACTGTGCTCTGTCTTTCAGAGCAGTATTCCAAATAAAGCTTTATTCCCATGAGAGATCCCAAGCTATACTGGGATGGCAGATGTGGGTGTCTGTATGTGTGCAGTGGGCGCTGTTGTAGGTTGCTGTATTGTTGTATCACTGTCTTATTTTCTTCCTTCCTTCTAGAAAAAGGGGCATCCTCCTGTGCAGGTGTAGGGTTGAGGCTACCATTTGCACATAACTGAGTACAGCTTATGTATTAGCATGTGGGAACCTGCCCATGCTTCTGTTAATTGCACATACATGTAAAAGTGGAGCTAATTTTACTAACTGTGGGCACGTTCTCAGATTTTTGCTTCATTGCATATACATATGTAGCTTACTTTTTAACTGATGTCTGTAGTTCACCCATACTTCTTTGGAATGGTTGGTATGTCCTTTTGTCTTTCCACATGGGCAGAGTGAGAGAAGAATGCTGCTGGCTGCTATAGAAGGCAGCAATGGTTATGAGTATTGCCTCACCTGCTGTTGTATATTTTGTGCCATCTGTGGGTCATCATCAGTAATGTCACCCTTACCTTCCCTTGTTATCCCCCTTCCAGATGTCATGATGCTACCACTCAGCCACAAGCATATCAGTTGCCACCCATGTGTGTCCCTGCTGAGGGTGCATCTGAAGTGGGTGAGCAGAATGGAAGTACCTCACTGGCTTATCTCAGGCCCACTACAATCACCTGCTGTAGCTCATTCTGAGCTGGAGTAGGTGAAGTATGTGGTGATTAACAAGGCATTAGCACACTAGGATGACACACTTCAGCCCCTGTTACAGTGACTCATTTATTTGTTAGACCATCTGGCCTCTGCATAAGGCCACCAGGAAGAGTTGTGTCCCATAGTGTCATCCGTGCAGACATAGAACCTCCATCTGCTAAGATGCAGTAACATCACTGTAAGCAAATCAGCATCTAGCATGTTGCGCATGCCCCGCCCTATCCTCATTTGTTTGTCTGCCCTATGTTTCTATGCAAGGTTTCATGTTTGTTTGCCTGCTCCCTACTGCTTATCTTCCTTCAACTTTACTGCCCGTTATCATTTCACTCGTTTAATCATCTCTTCTTCTATATCTTTCTCTCTCTTTCTCTCTCTCTCTCTCTCTCTGTCTCATAGGTTCATAGGTTCATAGGTGTTTACTAGGCTAACAACCACAAGGGCCTTTTTAACCCTAGCCTTGCATCCCGAATCTCTAACAAGTTCGAACACCCTTGATAAGTGTAAGCATGGGCCTGGGAGATGAACTATTTACAGGTTACCTGTTTGCATTAGAGACATAGGTGTCAAACCAGGGATGAATTTCCAGTCTCTCTCTCTCTCTCTATATATATATATATATATATATATATATATATATATATATATATACATGTGTGTGTGTGTGTGTGTGTGTGTGTGTGTGTGTGTGTGTGTGAATCTATTCCTGCAAAAACATTTTGGTCTACATCCACACAGCCTGCATTCTCTGCATGCTTTCTTTCAGTCTTTACCTCTGCTTGTTATATACCTTCTTTACTACTTTCTTATTTTCACTTTTGATGCCTTTGAGAGAAACAATACAGTATCCAGCTGGTTAACTTGAGCATGTGCTACCTGTGGTTGTTATGCAGTGCAGAGTGACAAACTGCAACAGCAGGTACAAATGTGTACTACCTGATGTAGCCATAGTATACATTCTCATGAACAAGATGAAGGTCAGTTCAAGACCACTGGCTTACCCTACTAAATATCTCTTTTTCTGCACCATTCAGCTGAGGTTATTTATTTTTCCATCTTGACCAATATGCTCTCTGTGAAATTTAGCCAACTGCTTTTTCACAACAGGCCTTTACTTGTTTTATCATGTCTGTTTTACACAAGTAAGGCTTACAGTGTCCTGCAATACTTCTATATGAATCCTATTTATAGTGCTAAAGACAGAAATATTGGAGACAGGGTACTTTCCTCTGGTGAATCTGTTCTTTGTGCAAATATGTTGGAAAAGGAGGAAGTTTTTTATAGGAACAGAGCTATTAGGAGATTAGCTGAATATTTATGAACACAATTATGCTACCTGGTATAACAATATAGATAGTTCATTGTACAGTGATGTAACTGGTACAGTTTGCACCCTCACAATCTCCCAATCGGTGCCACTGAGATTAGAGTTGGTAAAAAAGGAAGAGTTCTCTAAAGTTCCTAACACACACACACACACACACACACACACACACACACACACACACACACACACACACACACACACATACACGCGCGCGCACATGCACGCGCACACAGCAGGCAGTCTAACCGTGAATTTAATTGTGGCTGCTTAAATTATAATCAGCAGTCACACAAGTCATGGAGACAGATTGGCATCTCATCTACATTACCATCATGCCTTTTAACAGCTTCCATTCAGGGCAACTGCCACTTCATACTACCTTAGATTGCTTTGACACTGTATAAATGTGTTCATTCTGCCAGCAGTCATCATTTTTTTATATCTGCTTTTTCCCAATGTTTTCCATTGATTACAAGAATGAAATAGTTTTGAAAAAGTGCCAGTAGCAATTTGAACTGAATGGTGCAGCCAACCTTGGCATTAACAAGGATATTTATTAAATGAGCTTTAGTTATTTCTTTGTAAGAGCTGGTTATTCAAAAACTTCATTTTTATAGTTTGAAGAACTTTTGTATATGAAAGTACTTAATATTTTTGTTTTGTAAGTGTAATAAATGAGTTTTATCTAGAATTATTTTTGTTTGCATTGGTAATTTGCAGTTTGTTTTATTTATTTGTGCATTATGTATTTATTTATTTACTTATTTAGTGTTCCATCAGAAATATGTAGGCAATGATACTAGTTGCACTTTAAAAGCCATATTTAGGAGAAAAACAAATGACAAACTCTCTCTCTCTCTCTCTCTATATATATATATATATATATATATAGATTTACTTTATAATCTCAAAATACTGAAATCTTGAATTTCACTATTTCGAGACCATAAAGTCGAACGTTCCAAATCCCAAAACCATGAAACACAAAATCACAGACATAAAAAAACATACACCACACAACACATACATCATCCAACCCACACTACAACAAACAAAACACACATACACAAAAACACAAACAAACCTACAATACATATAAGCAGGGGGGGGCAAGTCCCCCTGCACTCACCATATGGGGGGCTGCGCTTCCCACACACCCCTACTTATATATACTAACTCCGAGATTGCACAAACAGGAAAAGACAGCAAACTCACACCCAGACATTCCACAGTCCCTCACACACAGACACACATATCACACCTATAGAAACATCAACACTTACAACACTTACACACTCATACTTTCACCTACCTACCCTAACCACACATACAACTTGCAAGCACACTCACATACATTCAAACTCCCACCCAAAACCTTTACAAAACACTTACTTACATTAAATCACACCTACATCCAAACACGACACTATACACTATGCACAGAAAACACCAGACGTAACGAAGCATAAAGCCATAACCACAAATTCAAGATATTTGAATTCATGATTATGCACTTTCGCTATTTTAAAAGTTCCACTTTATAGTCTTGAGATACTGAAATTTGAAATTTCAGTATTTCGAGATTATAAAGGGTAACTATATATATATATATATATATATATATATATATATATATCATGGGCTCAGGGTGTCATTTCATCAGTGACAATCATCTAGAGCCAAGGTTCACACCACTGGGTGTCCAGTCCTTTCTGTTAAAAAAACATCCAGCTGCATAATACTGATAAGCACTTTCGTTTTAAGGCATTCTAAGACTTCTTCAGATAACAAGAATGGATTCTTGTTTTCTAATGGACTTCTACATGAATAAAACAGCAGTGTGATTTAGGATTACCAGCATCCGTGCTTCTTCTGTTTAAAAGTTTCAGTCCTTGAAACATAATGTTTTGGTTTGTGTCCATCATTAGGGATAAGCCTGGCTAGTGTGCAGCTAATCTAGTCATGTCCTCTTTTCCTTAAATGCTACCTTGTGTATCTCCTAAATTGTCAAGTAATCCTGGCAGTTTAAAAGATCCTGCAGATATGTATGTACATGGTGACTTATACCTCAAATTCTGAACTAAAATATTCAAAAATGAAATAGTATCATAGTCATAGGAATACTGGTTGCATCAGTACTGAAAGCAGTATCTGTTCTGAAATGTTACATGGTGACACTGTTTTCCATTGATCCTACAATTACAGCATGATGTACTACTTACTATGTCTCAGTCACCCATTCATGCAGTGAAGGAGAAATTACACTAGTTCTGCTCCTTAGTGTACAGTGTCATGCCATCTTGAGGTAATATTTTCAAATAAGTATACCCAGATTTGCTTAACAGTCAGGTTAATGAACTTTTTTATTGTAACAAAACTCAGGCATTTCTTATTAACAATTCCATTTTCTTAGGTGGGCAAAATAGTTAATCTCCATCAGTACTCTAAACTGCTCCAGAATTTATGTAACCTCATCACCTTCATACACCACTACATAAAGTCTAGAATACATTTGTCATGCTTATTTGTTCTAGTTGTATTTGGAACTGCAAATCTTTCTAGCATACACTGAAAAAAGACAAGTTAAATGCACCTTGTTTGGATATTTGTCACTGTTCTATTCTAAACTGTAAATCTGAAGAATTATCTTTTAGAAATATGCCTAATTATATACACAGGGCAGCAGACTGCTGCATGCATTAAAGTGCTGCACACATGTTTTTAAACAGCCCCTTTTCAAAGCACACTGTAGGGAACTTTACAGTAATCTTCTTGCTTTCCAAGTCTCCTCACTTCTTATGTAAAAATTCATTCCACTCAAGTATGAAACAAAGCAATTTAAAGCTTGCATATCCATTTTCCAGAAAACAAAATAATGGCAAATAAAACAGTCATACAGCTTAAGGTGTTAAAAATGTAGGTCTGAATGATTGTTATAGCTGAACATGGCAGTTCCTCCTTTATTTTTTAAGTGATTATACTTGACTGCCTTTGTGAAGGAAACCTATTATTTGCTGTCATGACATAAGCAGTGTAGCGTAGACATGTTATTACTGCATTGAGTTAGACTGTAGTCTAAATATATAGATAATTGATATAAAAATAAATAAGAACACAGTGTTCTGAGACATTTGTCAAGCTAATTCATCACTTATGAGGAATTCAATTATTTTGGTTCCTTCATGTTGCACTGATTTGTGAGGGCATACTCCCCCTGCCTATTGCAACTATGAAAATGTAGTATTTTCCTGTTAGATTCAAAACAACAACAAAGGCATGTGCATATATTATATTATAATTCTAAGTTCACTATAAACGCAGTAAGCAAATGCTGCTTCTTTCAATTAAAGCCTTGAGAAACTATTTTAACGCATTTGGCTGTATGCTTTGATGTGTTCTATACTTCATACAATAGTTTACAGGTAAAAAGACATTAAACAAAATAAACTGCTGCTAGAATTCATAGACACTGTGTAATTACACTGAACTATAAAACACCTACCTGTAACAGTGGGGCCGATTTTATTCTGTAATTTCACTCTATCCACAGAGTCTGCATTACTGGTGAATGTCACATTTAGGGACACCTGTGTTACTAAGTCAATATGGTAGGATTCAGATAAACTGACCATGATGAGCTTTTGGTAGTGGTGCCTCTAAATCTTCCCAGGTCATGATATGGCCATAGAATCTAGCTGATGACATGCATTGAGACCAAAACCATTTCTTTTGAATTTTTGAAAAATAATTATTAAAATAACAATAAAGTACATAATTCATGATAAAACAATAATCCTTAATGCTGTTGTGTAAAGGTTATGCACACTGACTGTTCATCTCTGATTTAGGTGTGTGTGCTCTTCATCTTACATGAACTGAAAAACAGCTAGGATTTTAGTACATGTCCTGTACAAGACAGCAAAGACTAACCACGACCTATGCAGCACGAATTTTCCAGGCATGTTTTCACAATAGATAAGTCTCTGTGACATTTGTTTTAGTATTTAGTTTAGTGTATCTTACCTTGCTATGTCTTAATGATAAGTTGCTCTGTGATCTGTCATGTGATGGAGTGATAAAACAATTTGATTGGTATGGATTTTGAATGTACTTTTAGTGCAGAAGTCTGACGGTGGCCAATGTGCTTGCCCAGTTGCTTCATGCAGGAAAACCTTGGGAGCATTTTGCAAAACAGATGGCACTAACATGCTTGCTTACATTGTAAAGAACTAACTCATAACTTCCTTTGTGGTATTGGTCATAAGAAACTGAACAAACTCCAAAGGACTTGCTTGTAACTGGTGGAACAAGCATCTAGTTTCTTGCTTGCAGTGGGCAGAGTAAACAGCACCTTTCTTGTATTCTTTGACAATACAAACATTACCTCTCTTGCTTGCATTGTAAAGAAAAACACTAATTTCCTGATTACGCTGTACAGAATTACTTTGTTATTCACATTGTATAGAAAACACTCCAACATTCTTCATTGCTTTGGACAGAACAAAAAAAAATGCTTTCACTGTGTTGCCTGCAGTAAACAAAGTTGTATACATTAGACAAAAACAGCAACCTTTCTGCTTGCACTGGGCAGGGAAAAAATGTCAGTTTCTTGCATGATTTGGACATACTGAACAGCAATTTTCCTGTACACAGTGAAAAGGACACAATGAACATCAACTTTATTGCTATATTGGAGAGAACAATCAGCAATTTTCTTTTTCTTGAATGCACTGTACAGAGCAAACTCCAACTTTCATGCTCGCATTGTATAGGATGGACGGCACAAACTACAGATTTATTGCTTGCAAAGTGCACAACAAACTCTAGGTTTCATGCTTCGTTTGTACACAACAAACTGATTTTCATGCTTACATATGAAATCCAGTTTTCTTGCTTATATTAAAATGAATCATTTCTAAATTTCTTGTTTACTTTGTACTGAATGAACTTCAACATTCTGGCTTTCATTGCATAGAAAGAACAAACTCAAACTTTCTTGCTTGAATCGCACATAATGCACTCTGACTTTTTTGCTTATATTGTACAGGATGAGTTCCAACTTTCTTGCTTGCATTCTACAAAAGAAACTTTGACATTTTTGTATCATTGTACAGAATGAAATCTTAATTTCTTGTTCAGACTATACAGAAAAATCTCTAATCTTTTTTGTTTACATGGTACAGAAGGACCTGCAACTTTTCTACAGACTGGTAGACATTGTTGCTAAAGTTCATAGAAACCAAATAATTATGTCAGTATAATTATACAATGATCAAGTCCTGTTGTAGCTGACATTAAATGAAAGAACGGCCAAACTGCCTAGGAATATAAGAACAATACTGGGCAACCAATCACAAGGAACCAAAAATGCATAGCCATGCACACATTTAAGCAGATGCAACTAAAGCAGGGATGTAGCCAAGATTCTAAAATTTGTACTCACAGCTCCCAGACTGCTGACACCCCCACTCAGCAAGCCACACTCACATCAGGAAATTCCTATCCGCCCATGCCCTTAAACTGCTGACACAACACGCCCCTTCCACTGACAGCCACACTTCTCAACTGTTCAGATTTTCGCCTCATGTTTTTCATCTGTTCCTGATAAAATTTATGTTTTTTTGGCAAATCACTGAGTACTGAAGTCACTAAATAATGACACACATTTGAGCGTCAGACTTTATATTCTTTAAAAATGTATGCTAACACAAATCCTGTTCTAGCAACTCACTAATTTTATAAGGGCAATATCTGAAAATTGTCCCTATTTTTAGGCCTTTATCCCCCTCTTATTTTAGGCTTTCTTTAGATTTCTTACTTTAAGAGGTTGAGAGGTGTTCTGGCAACTATATGCCAGGATTGTAATTAGTTTCATGATAAAATAGCATGAACATTTCATTTCAAAATGCATTATCTTTCTCTCAAAAAACAAAATACCTTCTCATGTGCATTTGGGTAGACTTTGCATAAGTGGAGCTTTACCCCAATTCCTAGTCATGATGGTATTTTAATACAGTGCGGCACTACCCCCAGACAAGTGCTCTCATGAGTGGCTCTTAGTAGCAGTGCTACTGTGCGACAAGCCACAGTGCTGCACCGCAGCAAGCCTCTATACCACATGAAGGTATCCAGTCTCACAGAGGTGCACTCACTCCACACAACAGGACAAACACACAAACACGTGCGTGCACACACACACACACACACACACACACACACACACACACACACACACGCATGCACACAAACACACACACAAGCATAACACACACACACACACACACACACACACACACACACACACACACACACACACACACACACACGCACATGCACACACACACAAGCATAACACACACACACACACACACACACACACACACACACACACACACACACACACACACATGCACATCACAAATGTGTAACATCACAAATGTATACCAAGTAAATAGAAATACCAAGTCATTATCCAAATAGCCCCAAGTACCTATAAGCACCACAGAGCTCCACAAGGCAACTTAAACACTAGACATCCTCAAGCACACACAATGCCCACCTACGTTTCTACATGCTCATCTACTAGGACAATTCAACACTGCTGCATTCTACTTACTGAATTTGTCCTATAAACCTTGTTAGACATAATTACCAGTGATAGAAAAACTGCACCCAATGTGCCTTGTTGTATGATATTTAGTACAGCATTAGTAGCCGTGCAAAACTAGAACTGCTGGTTAAATTGGATTATTGACTGCTGCAAACAAAATGATAACTACTGGGCAAACTGGATTTTTTTAAGAGACAGTGTATGAATCACAGCAAAAAATTAGTTTGCTACATTTAATATAGAATTATTGGAATAAGCGGCTACTTTCCAGTATAAAGAAAAATAGCAGAGTTTGTTAAAGATATGCGTAACTGCAACACGTGAGACACAAGAGTTTTTAAATGAAGGATTGCTTTACTGCTTTTAAGTTGTTTTGAGCTCTGCTTTTGCTGTCCTAACATAGTCATCAATTGAAAACATTTGCAATAAAACAGCTATTTGTCTAGCAAGTGGAAAATAGTGAAAATAAGATCCAGTTCATCTCAGAAAAACAGAAGATGTGTGTCCAAGGGAGCAAAGAAAAAAACTGTTGACAGTTACAGCCTTAGCACCTTACATACAGGAATTGAATATCAAGCTTTTGCTGAAAGGAAGCATAATAAACCAAATCAACTGTACTAGGTCCAAGAACCAGTGCAACTGCACTTTGAGTGCTTTTTACAGCCTTCTGATCCAGTGACAGCCTGAGCAAAATTATGGGCCAAGAAACTCAGTCATACTTTTTCTTTCAAGGAAGACATAAATTGTTCCCAAGGCTTAATGTTCAGAGCTGACAAGATACCACATCCCAATATATTGAGAAGACAATTGATTGTGAAGACCAAAAACATAACTGCAAATATAACCTGCTTCTCTACCTCCCACCACCAAAATGAAAAGATAGTCACCTTTTTGTACCCCTATGGTGTTACATGCTGAAAGAAGAAATGAACATACTCATAGGTTTGATTGTCAGGAATGTTAAACAGATAATTAGCACACTCTTCTTAGTCTCCATATATAAGGCATTTTGTATGCACACATCTTGAGTAGAGTTGGTTTCTTATTGCTTGAGGCACAAGACATAATTTGAGGATGGAGTCCATCTACTAAGCCTATATCAAACTTCCACACTACAGAATGTTGTACAGCCAAAGTCTATGTATAGTTGCATAACCACATCTGTTCCCTTCAGAAATAAATGCACCAAATTCAAAAATAAGCCCCTTTGGTGGAACCCTAATATAAACAGGCTGTATAGTAACACAAAATATTGCATGCAAAAAATAAATCTAACTCTCAAGAAGCCAAAAAGCTCTTGCTGAACTAAATTTAAACTAAACAAGGAACAAAGAAATTAAATTAACCAAAACCAGATATGAGGCAACATTTGCCAGTCAGGCAAAAAGACAACCATAAAACATTATTTAACTACATTAGAAATCTCAGAAACAATGCCCAGCACTGTGTAGAATTAATATTAACTGATATCACATACTCAGACCCAGCAGACAGAGCCAATTGACTGGCCAACAAATTCAGTTCAAACTTCACCCCCACCCTTCAATATTCACAGATCAAATATCTGTGTCTGTAATACTTTCAAATCTCCAAACAGCAAATTATAAAGTCACTATCTAAGGCAAAGAACACTACATCTATAGGGCCAAATAATATACCAAGCTACCTATTGGTTAGTCTGAAACATGATTTGTTAGAACCCCTACAGAGGCTAATCAATATTAGCCTCAAAGTATGTTTTATGCCAGATGAATGAAGGACAGCTAACAGTCCTTCCCTTACCCTTGAACAAAGGTGAGGATTCAATAGACTCAGATAATTATAGGCCCATAACCCTGACCACTGTCATATGGGAACCTATGCCACAATATGATGTCCTTCGATGACCACATATCCACTGTTATAAGGAAGCCCTTTTTCATTGAACATCTTGTATCTAAAGGCAGGGTGTCCAGATCCAGATACATAATTATTCCACTGTACTTGGCACTCATTAGGCCAGTCATTAAGTATAAAGCCCCTTTTGGCATGTTCCTGTCAAAACACTTGTCACAACTGGAATGACCACAGTGATTACTCACTAAAAAAATCAAGGGCTTAAATCATAAGAGCTATGCAAACTGTCTCAAAGCCTGGACTCTCTTCTCAGAATCACACAAACTATTCAGAGGTGACCTCTGCCCTCACATATAAAGTCTCAGCAGACCCTGTTCTGTCAAATCCATTACACATTCAAAAGTTCAGTGGTGTCGTAAACACCCACTAAGTAGAACATGCTGGAGGGATAGGCATTTATTTTTATTTATTTTTCATTGTATTTATTTGTCATTTGTTAACTGAGTTAGTCCAACTGAGCCAGTGGCCATTTTCAGTGGAGACCCGAGAAGAAAAGCTCCAGACATTTATTACAAAGTTACATAAAGAAAAAACATCTGACAATGAAGTTGTATGCAAACAATACAATAATGCGCTTTATATGAGAACATTAGAAATTTACAAAGGGCTTGATAATGAAGTTTACATAAAGATTACAATAATGTGCATAACATGCAGTATAAAAAGTTAGACATTTCTATTAACAAAAACAGAAAGTGATGCCAATGAGACAAGACACTTGCAATAGGTGTGTATTAAAAGTGTGAGAGGTAATAAGGTGGTAAGGTGCAATTTAAGTGGGATTATTACAGCGACTTGTGTTGACATTTAGAGGAAAAGTTTCAAGTTTGTATTTAAAGAGATTTATGTTAGAAATTATTTGGATGTTAAGAGAGAGTTTGTTTCACACATGGGAAATACTATATTTGTAAAGAAGCTTGCCAATGTTTTTTGTTTCAGTTATAGGTATCCAGAAGGAGCTGGTCAGAGCTGCAGAGAGTTCTGGGAGGGATATAATGTGATATCAGTAAGGATAGAGCAGGACAGTTAAGGGGTTTTAAGAGAAGAGTATAAGTCATTTGCAGCTGGAAGTGAAGCAGGTGCTGATGAAAGTCAAGCCAGTAGAGTTGTTTTAGTGCATGGCAGTGATGAGATTTGTAGGGTTGGTTACTAGCAAATCTTGCAACACTATAGTATGATTGACAGAGTTTAGCCAAAAGGGTAGACTGCAGACGTGAAAAGATGGGGGAATCATAAAATAGACACAGGAGGAGGAGGAAGGCCTAAGCTAGTTTCTGCCTAGAGTCAGGGGCTATGTATTTTTTATGTCTGTAGAGTAGGCTGAGTTTTTGATTGGTCTTTTTAACACAGTGCTGAATATGGGTATCAAATTTTAATTGGTTGTCGATAATAACACCAAGAAGTTTAGTATGTGGGTCAGGATGTATGATAGTATTGTTGAGAGAGAAGAAATGATGAATGTTGATTTGAGGTTAGAGAGGGGTTTGGATAAAAGAGTAGTAGCTTTGTTTTTTTCAGATTTAGAATTAGTTGGTCGTCAGTTAGCCATTTTTCTACAGATAGGAAGCTATGTTGAGTAGTAGAGAGGAGGTTAGAAAAACTGTCAGAACAGGTAATAAGGGTAGAGTGGTCCACATATTGTGTCAGGGAAGATGCTGTACAGGAAGTAAGCAGTTGGTTTGTGAAAATATTAAAGAGTAGAGGGCCAAGAATCAAGCCTTGAGGCACTCCAGTTTGGACTGGTAAGTAAGGGGAGCAGGTAGCCTGCCATCTTACTGATTGTTGCCTATTAGTGAGATAGCTAGTGAACCATTTAATAGTAGAGGAAAGTAAGTTGAGTTGTGATAGTTTATCGAGATGTTTGGAGTGTGATATAGTATTAAATGCTTTAGAAAGGTTAAGGATGAGGCAAATAACAGTACATTTTTGTACACAGCTATGGCAACAGTTTGAGTAAAGAACAGTAGGGCAGTAGATTTACTATGATGGGGTCTGAAGCCATGTTGTGTAGTGGTTAGGAGGTTATTATCTAGAAGGCACTTAATAAGATATCTGTGAATGGATTTTTCAAGGAGTTTAGATAATGGAGAGAGGATAGCATTAGGTCTGTAGTTGGATCGTTCATTGCTGTTGCCTGCCTTGTGTAATGGAGCAATAAGGAATAATTTCCATATATCTGGGATGGTGGATTCTTGAATAGCTCTACCGATTAGTATAGAGATGGGGTAGGGTACTGAGTGAGCAGCTTGTTTAAGAAAGGGGGGAAGGTTGTCAGAAGAGGGGGAACATGGCTTCAGCTTAAGCAGGGGAGGTTTAATGTAAGATGTCTGGATGGGGGTCGAGTGTGAAAGAGAGAGTACTGGTGAAATGTGGAGTGGGGTGTGTGTGTTTATTGTTTTGACCATTGTGGGTGTGTTTTTGAATAGATTCAATGAAGTATGAATTTAGAACAGTAGCTGTTTCAAGGGAGTGGGGGTTGTTGGGGTAGGGGCTGGGGGTAGAAGGGTTGCCTGGGTGTAGGATCTTATTAATAGAGTGCCAGAATTTTGGGGGGTAAGACTTATGGGTGAGTTGGGCATTGGAGCAGAATTTTCATCTGTATTGATTGGTTTTTAGCCAGAGTACAGTTGTTTATAGGTTTAAAGAAGAGACAGTGGTTTATTATTCCATTGTTTCCAGGTGCTGTACCTTTTTTCATAAGAGTGAGTATATCCTTTGTGAGCCAGGGGGTGTGGATTGTTTTGATTCTTACTTTTCTGAGAGGTGCTAGGGAGACAAGGATGGAGACAAAAGTGCGACTGAAATAAAGGACGGCATCATTTAGAAGTCTTGTTCTTCTAAATACCACTTCTACTGAGCCATCTTTTATTCCATATAAAGCAGAGTATTTTCCTACTATATTAAAATATAATTTGGACTAATGGATGTGTAACTGCAAATTCATCCCTGATTTAGTACCACTAGCCCTCAAGAATATGGGAAATGTGTAATTATCCCAACATAAACTTGTTTGGCCATCTCTGGGTATCTGTGTTTCAAAATAGAAGGAATAATAATCATACAAATGCAAGGCTAGACTTCTCAGGACCCTCATAGATCAGTAGCCTAACAGGTGGTTAGGATTCATTTATCATTGTGATGCTACAATGGTCATGAAATCCTTCCTTCTGGCATAACTGATTGTAAAAGGCATTTCGTCTTGATCCAAGGAATCTTTGCATATTCTGCACTGATCAGGCACCAAAGGCTTGTGACAAAAAAATATAACTAACCTAAAGGACTTCAGCTATCAACAGAGGCTGAATGCTTTGACCCTGTATTCAGTGTCCTGTAGACTTTTTAAAGGAGATCTGTGTCTTCCAGGCCATTAGGGATCCAGTAGAGCAAGACTTCTTCTTTATCTGCAATCCAAAAAGTCCGGTGAACACTAGAACCAGAGATCTGAACCTGCTTCAGCAAATAAACAAATCACAATAAACAGATTTATTATGCAATGACTACCCTTCTCACAAATCACAATAAACAGATTTATCATGCAAGGACTACCCTTCTGTGGAACAAACTTCCATTACAGATCAACCACTGCCACACTATCTTCCTTTAAGAAGGATTTAGACAACTGGACGGATAGTCATAAATTCAGCCCTGGTATTATTGGCCTATAACTCCTTGAAAAAAAAAGGTAGTTCTAAAGGTGGGTACTGGCAAGTAATGAATGGCCACATGGCCCATTTGCCTTGTATATTGTAGGGTCCTAAACTACATGTCTACAGGCAGCTTTAAAACTTCCAGCAAACTTCTGTAATACTTAACTACTAGCAAAAAATAGAAAGTGCAAAAAATAAAAGATGAGTAACCCATTTCTCCCCAATACCCACTTCCTTTAATCTGCAGTTTTCCTTTTATTCCCCATTTAGTTATTCATAATTCAAATAAACTTATTATAACATTGTTTTATACATTTGGTATAAACTACTTATGACTGCTGTTAGTAGTGGCAACAAATGTAGAATGTTTGTACACTCACTCACATAAACACATTGTTTTCATATATATGTACACACACACACACACACACACACACACACACACACACACACACACACACACACACACACACACACACACACACACACACACACACACACACACACACACATACACACACCTCCTGCATTACTGCTGCTTTGACCGGTAGACAATCCCCTGGATTCATGAAGCTTGTGCCAGGCGTAGCGTAGGTGGTATAATGCCAAATATGGCCGCAGAGCGATTCAGGTATGATCCAATTCCATGTGCACTAACATCGTACGCCAGATCTGCGCAGCCCTCAGCTCAGGTATGCTAATCACCCCATGTGCAGTACTGCACCATGCAAATGAAGGTACATAGCAATTCATTAAGTGGTGCAGGCGTAGCGTAAGCCTACAGAAATGTAAACCAAAAAAAAAAAAAAACGGTTTACATTTTGCCAAACAGAACATTGGAGCTATGAAAGCAGACCAGACTCATGTATTACAAAGTTAACATATGCCAATGGCTAAATATACAGCCAATGACATAAGAAAAGATGCACAACACCTAAAAAACAACATTTAATGTCATGTCCACAGTAACACAAAGTACAACCGCAGGGCATATGTGCGCAAACAGGAACACAAGGAAAATATATACAAATGTCATAAAATCGCAATGTAATACAAATCATGATTTCACCATAATACTCAATGGTATGCATGGTACACCACAACCAAGCTGCAAGGGTTGCTAAGGGTCTGTGACAGTGTTCAGCGCGGTAACTATGAATTAGTAGTTAATGCTATGCAAATGAGGCAAGTAATAGTGAATTGCAATTGTCCCGCCGGACTTAGGATGTACCATATGGCGCAGCGCTACAACACCAAGGAGTGGTTTGGAGGTATACATGACATCAGCAGTGGGGTGTGCCACCATAGCTGTAAGCACATTGGAGCAATGCAAATCCGGGCTGCCCATTGTTAAGCAAAGCCGCAGGATAGGGGTGGGGATGTAGGTATAGCATTGTTTAGCTGAGAGCACATATGGTGCCCGAAAGCACATGTGTACGTGGATGAAAACGTGCCTGAAACCCGGTAAGCGGATGCACGCGCTGCGCACCATAGCTCAAACAGGAAGGTTAGGGGAAGAAAATAAGGAAATGCCGCAGTAGGGTAATTGGAGTACAACTGAGCAATTAACACCTATTAACTCACAGTGGGCAATCGACAGCAGCTAACAAGTCTGCTCGCAGCAACCTGCAGAACGGGATAGGGGAGGTGTTGGATTGCAAAGAAAAGAGAACTGTCACCGCAGAGCAAAGCAAACCTGCAATAGATCGGACATAGAACACACAGGTTTTGGAAAGTACAAAAGAAAGCAGGCTGCTGGATGCATGCCAGAAAATGGGAGGGGAAATGTTAAGAAATGTTAAGGGAAGGGAAAGAGGTAATCCATGGCAGCTAAATGTACACCAAAGGCACCACAATAGCAGTACCTGTGGTAAAACACATAAGATACCCTGTATCTCCGATTGTACATACACACCCTATGACATCATCAGTGTTCAAAGCACAATAGTATAAAGTGTGAAGGCACCTCACACACACCTGTGTATTCCCAAACACTGCACCATCGGTGTAAACAGACGGGGAACTTTTACAATGTGAATGTTGGGAGCTGCCATAGCTGTGATTCATCACCATGTGTTAGAGACTGAAGGTGGAGGATGATGCTGACAACCACCACAGGCCCCGGAGGAGGAGAAGAGTGTTCAGACCAAGGGTAACCTACCAGGGGCTACATGATCTGGAGATAGTAGAGCGTTACAGGGTGGACAGGGACATTTTACAGCAAATAGTTGAGCTGTGCCAGCCACTCCTGAGATCCAGAAACAACAGAGGGGAACCCATCCCAGTGGACACGAAGGTATGTGTAAGCTTGAGAATACTAGCCACAGGTACCTTTCAAAGGCCAACTGGAGATATAATGGGGATCTCACAGGCATCAGCATCCAGGGTACTACACCAGTTCCTGGATGCCATGTTACCACATGCCAATGAGCATATATACTTCCCCCGAACTCAGGAGGAGTTGGCCAGAAATATGAGTCTCTTCCACCATGTGGCACACTACCCAGAGGTACTGGGTACTATAGACTGCACGCACATACATATCAAGTCACCACCCAGTGAGCATGGTAAGCGCTACATAAACCGCAAGGGATACCACTCCATCAACTGCCAGGTCTTGTGCAATGCCCAGGGCATTATCATGGATGTGTGTGCTGGCAGCTCTGGAAGCTACCATGACTCCCACATCTGGCATGCCTCACAGCTGTATCAGGTATTTGTCAGGGGGGACATCCCATATGGCCACCTTGTGGGGGATGCTAGCTATGCACTGGAGCTGTGGATGATGACTCCCATCAGAAATGCACACACACCCATGCAAGCACGCCATAATGAGGCACACGCACAAACCAGAATCATCATAGAGCATGTGTTTGGGATGCTGAAATCATGGTTCTGTTGCTTGGACATATCTGGTGAAGCCTTGCGGTACTCTCAGGCAAGTGTGCCCACATCTTCATAGTATGTGCCATGCTACATAATATGATCCTGCGGAAACAGCTGCAGCAGGGACATAATGGTGAAGGCCCTCACAGCCCACCGCAATTTCCAAGGCCTTCACAGGCACAGAGGGATTCAGACCATGAACACCCTGTGCCAGTCCCAGTAGGTGGACTGAAGCATGCCCAATATGCCCATGCCTTGGCAAAGAGGGAATGTATAGCACATACACTGAAAGTGTAGGCCCCTACGGACTGACACACCTCTCCACCTGCACACACAGTAAACTGGATGGCACACACACACGACCACCTGTAAATTGTAATGTATAGGTGGCCTACTGTGTGAATCCTACATAGGCAGCCCTCAACCATTGCACACACAACAGCTATTGGAACAAGGAAAGTCAACACCTGAACAGTACACGCACCTAACAGCATATGTTGATACTGTATGTATAGGTTCCTAGGTACATTGGTAGATACATGCCTGATTGTCAGAGGCCATTCATCAACCAAGGCAAGCAGTGTCTGCTGTTGCCACCACATCGATTAACCAACTGTCCATCAGTGGAGCAGAGCCAATTGCGGGATCCATGTGTGTAATCACTGTTCCCCACACACTCTGCATGGATTCCCTGGTGTGTTAATGAGGGGCTCCATATAATGTAATCAGGGATGTAGTGGCAAAGCATGGGGAGTACCCATGACAGGTATCTGTTACCCCAGCATGCTCCACCTATGGTTGTGTGAAGGTGTAGCACATTATAGTGTGTGGCTCACTGTGACATAGATTCCCAATGCTGGAGCACTTCCATTAAACATCACTTGGACATACCATTAATAGATCTCATCCATATGTAAACTAACTGAGTTACACATTTGATTGCAGTATGGAGTAACAGCCATAGTACAGTCCACATACAAAACACCATAACACGTGTACAAATCCCAGATGTCCAAGTGGTAAATGCACTGACTGTCGTGCATGTTCCCGGTTCCACGTCCTCCAAGGGCCGTTACGTAATCCTGAAGGCACGAATAATGGATGTTGGATGCAGGTCATCAGATCAAGTTTAGCACATGTTAGCGGGTTTATGCATTGGCAAGTGCAGGTAAGCGTCGTTTAAACATGACTATACAGATATGCATGAAACAGGGCTAAGCTTTGCTGAATATCGCGCAGATCACGGTCAGCAATGTCCAGAACAGGTAAAACTAGCATTATTCACCCCTGTACTAATAGTGCCTTCTCTGAAAGGTAAAACAACCACTGCCAGGAGTAGAACACGCAATCATGTACACAATTACCTAACACTAAGCTACCCGAGATGTAGCAATGGCAGCTGTGTATTGTGACAGGTTAAAACACAAACGTGCAGATTCAGGAAACAGTATATACTGCCATGTACACAACGAAAGGTGTGTTCTCCCCCTCTCTCTCTCTCTCTCTCTATATATATATATATATATATATATATATATATATATATATATATGCAACTACAAGCAGCGCTGAGACCATAGCCAGGGCAGATTTGTTCCACTACCACTTCTCAACACAAAAGTTTGTTTGTTTGTTGCAACACCTACAGGTGCTTGCTTTCGATTGTACTCCACATGCAATAAAGCTCAGCAAGACACTTGGTTGAGCAGCCAAAATGTTTCAAATGTATTGTCTTTCCAAGCACAGTGTATATAATCAGCTCTACTTGAATATCAGCAAGTGTAGTTCAACTTCGTTGCCATAGACGACAACTGCATTCATTAAAACCATCAAGTATTTATTCACATCGAACAATAACTTAAAAATAAAACAAAAATAAAAAACAGGACAAAGGATAAGTGCTTTCGGGTCTCCTCAATAACCCTTCATCAGATCCATGTGTACTGTGCAGTTAGTGCCTGTTTAAAAATTGCTCTCTACCAATAGAGTGCTAGATAACGGGTGATGTCACATCACACACATCTTCTCAAACCACGCCTCTTGAGTGCAGGTTTCATGGGAAATGTAGTGTTCAGTCCCGGTCTTCTATGAGCTTGTAATTTTCCAATCCAATACAGTTCTTCCTGCTCCAGTCTGTTGTTGTTATCACCTCCCCTTTCCAAGGTTAGAACAATTCTAAGCACTCTGAACTTGAAATTATGTCCTTCATTGTCCCTGACATGTTTGGCCAGAGGATTCTTATAATCTTTGAGTCTGATGTCACTTATATGTTTGGATAGTCTCTCCTTAAATTGTCTTACTGTCTTTCCAACATAGAAATGGTCACATAATGAACATGTGGCCAAATATACTATGTTTTTTGTGTTGCAATCAGCATAGAAACTGCAGGTGTATTTATTTTTTGGTAATGGGATGCTCAAAACTGTTCTCTGTACATATATACCTGCACATAGTACACTTTCTACATGGAAATGTCCCTCTTCTATCAGAGTTGACACGTGGTACTAAGTAGTCTTCTTTGCATAACCTATTTTTCAGATTACTTGCATTCCTGTAACCAAACTTAGGTATCTCTCCAACCACTTCTTTGCATTCTTTTTTCAGCAGTACACTCCTGTTTGGTTCTTGTTTTGTCATGTTTGGGTTTATATATATATATATATATATATATATATATATATATATATAATAGAAATAGAAAGAGTGATAGAGAGATATACGTTGATATATACGGATTCACCTATATCTGGAAATATATAGATAGGTCAACGACATGTACACAACCATGGAGGTACGAATAAATAGGATACTGCCAACTACCGAATGTTTTACATACCGACGTGTGTAATCACGAGGCTTAAAGACCGAAAGACCACAGTACTGGAACACTAGAACTGCGAGTAATATTATCACGATGTTAAGGGACATTTAGTTATCGCTGCCAGTGCTGCGGTCCAGGTAGGTACTGTGTTCAGCTGTGTTTGTGATTGCTGTAGTGTGTGCTGAGGGTGCCATGTGCGTTTCCGTGGGACTGTAATGTGTGTGTGTGTGTTTGCATCGTGTGTCTGCTACTGCTAACTCAGAGGTAGATCATTACGGTAGGTGTGGTCATAGCTGGCCATAGGCATATGGTTACCACCTATCCCACTTTAAGAGGGACAGCCCCTCCTTGGGCAATTGTGTCCTGACAACAAATATTAAAAAGGGCAAACGTCCGAGATTGTAGGACATAATTATGTCCCATATATTATGTAATAGTTGCATTAAATAGTTATTCCTGTATCTAAAATACGTAAATGTTACAAGAAACATAATAAGTAGCTAAAGTGCTACAAGAATAAGTAGGTATTTAGGATAAAAGTACGTTCTATCCTGTGTACTGACCATGGGTATGTGTCGGCCTGTAAACACCGATGTGTGTGTCCTACAAATGTCCCACTATGGCCATTTGAAAAGGTGGCAAGCCATGCCAAAGGGGTTCAGTCACCAACACAACTGCCATGAGTGCAAATATCTGTGACAGAAATACATGAGACAGCTGTCATTTAGTAACATTTCCTTACATATCGATGTATTTCCAGAGGTATTGAAGTATCAACCTCACCTGCATGCTATATAGGAACCAATAACAATGGCTCAATGTATAAGCCTGCAACAACCATAGTTTTAGTCTACTAAATGATAGGTCTTCAATTAGGGAAGAAGCCCACACATACATATGGAATATGTAGAAATGCAGTCCCCACAAACCTGTATATGCTATGTACACCCACCTACATCTCCCCCACACCCGAAACAATTGCAATACACACTGTAATAACATCACAAACATCCACTCACTCAATTACATCTGCAGAAGCGTTAACATACCTTGTGAGAGCCACATTTGTAATGGCGCCATGTGAAATTGTAACTGTTGTATAATGGAACAGATGGCGATGTTACAGGTTTTGTTTGCAATAGTCCCTTATCAGATGGTTGAGATGACAGGTACACTCACATGTAGAACCACATACTCTAGCTGTCACACACAATCCATGGGGGACATGAATTCAAAATATCCGTGTCTCTCCAAATAGCAGTTGCAATTCCTCACAACAAAACACATACAGGCCATCTCCCCTAAGGTAGGGCAAAAGGGCAACGCCCAAGTGGAGAATTCAATTATACCCCACTGTTGCCGCGTAATTGGCGAATGGAGTAGCTGCACAGCTGATGTGCATGTAATAATTTACTCAGGAACACCAGTTGGTGGCAGGATACCACATGTTACAGGTATCTACGTATATAAGGATGCCTTGCCATACATTCAAACCGTATGCTCATACCATAGAACCGTTTAAACAGGAAAGGTGTAAGAGAGATATTTACAAAGACTCGGAATGCTAACAAGGTATGTAGAACACTCAGTATGTTAGTGTATGTAGAGCCTGTTTTGTATTAATTAAAGTGTACACAATGCATAAAGCGGGAAAAGGTCCTGCTGTGGGCCACAAGGTAAACATCTCATACACCACAAGGGATGCTACATGAGGGCTTTAAACACAACAAGTCCACACCACCCGCCATCAGTGGTAGGGTTTGTCCAATAAGTACGTGCCATTGCAGGGGTTAGTATATGTTGATATACTGTCACAGTAGGCATGTGTATAGGCATATAACGAGAATAACATGCCTAAGGTGATCTTGCTGTGCAAGTATGCTTTGCATTATGGGATAATGTTTAAAATATGTGTAATGTACAATATTGTGGGTAGATATGTCAGATATTTTACATAGCATAACTATTATATCATGCAAACAAAAGGTATGTCTATTGGCATGTACAATACACAATAACAGGATACATATGGCTTGTAGTCACGGGTCACTGTAACAGCATGATAGCTAATTGAAATGAAAGAGCTACTCAATTATCCATGCACAAAGGACATGTAATAGCTTCACAGGTTCATAGTTAGGCACTATGCTGTCTGGCCAAGTCCATTTGTAAGCCCAACTACATAGTTTTCACTAGCGGCACCTCCCTAGGGTAGTGTCCTGTGTCTATGAACAGCAGAGCCATTTGTTACCTGCACCTGTGTACAGCACAGCCACTGCAGTGATCCCTGGCATACATGTGTGTCTCCCATCCACCCATCAAGGTATCTCATGAAGAGTGCTAGTGAGGGTCTCTGCTTGATGTACATAGGAAGCATGTTCCAAAGCATGGTGAGTGTCTGGTTCTGGAATGTATCCCTCAAGCACGTCCCACTCATCGTTGCGTTTGTGTACATATCCATGAGCATGTTGCTCTCAGTGGCTTTTGCTTACGTTGCTTATGTGGAGTATATCCATCAATATTGTTGTGGACATGGGCCCTGTATGTTTAGCAGAGGTCACCCCTGAGTATGCAGTATGCAAATGTGTACAGTTGTGGTGTCTGTAGTTGTGCTGCATACGACATCCTTCAGAGGTCAATAATCCTCATGGTGTGTTAATGTTGTGGTATGTAAAGCCATTGCTGTTCTCTAAGGTACACCCCAAAAGGGGTGTTGTACCCTTGAATGTGTGTCATAGGTCAGAAGTATAGAGGTACAATGGGTGCCTTTGTTCCAGCTAAAAACCCATTACAGATAAGGGTGGCCACATAGAAGGATATCCACGCAACATTGGCAATATGGTTATCAAAGGAGTGGGTGCTATATACGTGTGTACTAAGATCCTGTATAATGTCACATGTATGTAGGGGACTACCACCTATGTGACAGTCAGTGGGTGATTGATGTAATCCAAAGGGGATGTCTATGCACCTTGTGTCATGCAGCTTGAGGCCATGTTATCGACACCAGGTATCCATCACAGTGACACCCTTATGAAGGGTGTCTGTATCAGCTGGTGGATCAATCATGTCTCCTTGTTTGCAGTTGTCTAGAAACCTATTCAGGGAAAGTCCCTCTGTGCTAGCCTGTACCTCAGGGAAGCATATACAGAACATGAGGGGTCCTATGACCAAAGACTGTGGTATGCCAAGTGTAACTGAATTACAGTAGGTACTACGGTATGCTACCCTCACTGTGTGGGTCCTGTAAGTGAGCCACTTTGCATAACATCTCGAGACATAGGGGTCGATGTGCAGGTGGATGTGTATGTTGTCAATACCAGAATGGAGAACGGTGCTGAAAGCCAATGAGAGGACAAGGTAGGCTGTGTGGACCCCCTTACCATCATCAACTACCCTGGTAACTGTATCAAAGTAGTCCACCAGGTGTAGGAGCCATGGTCTGGCCCTAACAAATCCAACCTGAGAGGCATCAAAGGTCTGGAGCCCACCAATGTCTCTGTGAATGACTTCCATGATGATGTGCCCCATAGCCTTGCAGAACAGTCCAGTCAGGCATATAGGGCAATAGTCCCTCTGGTTCACTGTGGCACCATCTGTGTGGAGTGTGATAAGTGTTGCTGTGTGCCATTCAGGGGCCACGATGTCTGATACAAGGCTATTAGTGAATCTGGTGGCCAAGTCGAGAGCCATGTCATTCTGTGGTTTGTGTAAATCGCAGACTGAGATGTTGGACGGTCACACGGAGTCTGTGTTCCAGGCCTTAGAGAGTGCAAGTTGGTACTGTGTAGTTGTGACCACAGGGACTCTGCATTGTTCCTGTATAGATTTTGGCCCTGTAGGGAGTGAGAGGGTGTAAAGTTAGCACTGAACCTATCTGCCAGGATGTTGCCAATATCAGTCGGTTCTGTAATTTTCCTGCCTAACCGTCGTATGTCAGAGCAGATGTAGGTATTGCCATCGAGTACTGGCATACCTCCATAATGCTTCGTGGTAGTCCTTGGAATGTGTTGCAGTAATGTTTATGTAGCTAGCTTTGGAGAATGTGATAAGGGATCCCGGATTCCTACTGAGGCTGACCAGTGAGCTACCACATCCATGGGATTGTACTCCACTTTGCAACAGCCTCCACCTTTTGTTGTACATTATGTCCATGGAACTGGACCCCCAGAGTGGCGTCCGCTATCTGGTGGGTACCATCATGGCTCTGTTTAGGATAGCATGATCCATGCAGTTGTGTAAGTGCTAATGAAGTGCAGTGGTGTATGTTTCAACATTTGTAAGTACATTGTCCATCTGCACGGGTGTCATGACGTTTACTACCCCTGTCATAAGACGTTTGAAGTAGGTCTTGTAGAAATCTTGTACTGTGTATTCCGTGAAGGGTGTGATGCCGGGATGTGGATAACAAGGGTGATTAGCATACATTTGGAAACTACCAACGATGGGATAACCCCAGGTGTGGAACACCAGTCACATGTTGGTAATGTCCATGTCTAGGATATTGTTGGCCTTGGTGATGGTGTGTATGGGTTGATCCAGCTGATTGGAGGTTATGAATCCCAGAAAGCATTGGCCTAATGTGTCGGTACATGAGTAGGTATCCCAGTTAAGTGTGGGGTAGCGTCAGTCTCACATCAGTAGTTCCTGTCTGAACCCTACTGTCCAGTACACCAAGAAACGAGGGCCGGTAACCATGGGGTATGGTGTGGAATCCGTAGCAAGTTACAATGTTTATAGCAGTTCTGGCCACGGTTAGTTGCACGTGGATTACCTCTGATGCATTGTGCTAAGTAACCAGCCTGGAGATGTGTACATCCTTGTGAAATATGGACACACCTCTGCCGTGGGTGTTCCGGTCCTGGTTACATGACTGAAAGGTGTGGTCTGCATATAACCTGTCAGTGCAGGTGTGCTCTCCGGAGCCTAGAGGCAGGTCCCAGTCACTGCAGAGATATTGAAGTGGTCCATTATAAGGAGTGCCTCGCCTGAGTGCGTTAGAGATGAAGATGTCAAGCATTGAGTAACATTACCCCAGGTTTTGCTTGCCTGTTCCTGTTCTGGTGGTGAATATGTTATTGGAAACTGTCCAAGATGGGCAGTATAGGAACAGCAAGAGCCTTACATGTTATCTGTAATCCCAGGGCCGACAGGTGCAGGTCATCTGTGCCAAAGCATTGTGTTTTGTTGATCATGTCATTCAAAGCAGACAGATACTGGATGTCTGTGGAATGACAGCAGAAGCATAGGCAACTGTTGAAGTGAAACATTCAGTTGTTGTACTGTGGTATCAGTCTAGATGAATGCAGAATGCTTCTCAGGGTTTGGGCGATAACTTCCTGGGCTACAAGACCGGAGAGCTATTGCATGTCCCTGTACATGTAGTCCAGGAAGTTACATCTCAGGGCAGTCACACTAACATGGAGAATGACAGTCAAATTGTACCTGGTGAGGTGTGGCATGGGTGCATAGGTTATGTTGCAGAACCAGTTTCCCGACAGCTAGATGTAAGCGACTATCGCCTTGTGTAGCCTGCTGAGTGGGACATCAGTGTGACCGCCTACAGAGTCACCTGTGACTGGTGTGTTGGGTATGTTATAACACCCTATTGGCTGTAGTTGATGGGCACACATGAGTCTGTGGGCTATAAGTAATTGGTGTTGTGTTTGGTGATGGGGCCTGCCTCTGTTGCCTACACAGAGAGTATGGAGAGGTTCTGCAAACGTCGTAGTCATACTATGTGTGGCCTGTAGTGGTGGAGATCTAGTGAGACTATGTGATGAGTGGGGTGTGTTGCAAATGTTTAGCGTCCCCACATGAATGTCAGGTTCAGTCTGGGTTGGAGAGAGCATTACCCCCAGCATGGCTACATATGTGCATCTCCCACAGGCTGTAGTATCGTATGTTGGGAGGTGAGCATTAACTGTGTACATGAGACAATTGCTCTATTGCCTCATGTTTGCCATATTCATCATATAGACAGGCAATAACACTGGTAATTGACACTTGCACATGCATGTATATTCAACCATGTCTCACAAGATATGTGAGGTACATTTGTACAACAGCTGTTGTACTGTAAGCAAGCTGGAAATGTAAGGACAAACAGTGTACTTGTAGGAAATGAGTTGGAATGGGTGCTATAGTAATTAGTAGCTCATGAAGTGCTTACATGTTCTGAACAAGTGATGAGCATGAATATGAAATACAGATAGGGTGTTGGATAATATAAACCCACTGCAACCCACAAGTGGAGACGCCAGTCATAATGGGAGGCACTGCACTATTACCCTGCTGAGTATGGTCTGCACGTCCATGAACCTTTATCAACATAGATGTTAGCAGTACAGATGTAGATGACAGTACTGATGATTTCACACTGCATAGCATACCTGTGACAGGTCATAGGACATCATCACCCATACTGTGTTCCAACTACACTGAATATACTAGATATACCTTTGTATGTCACAGGAGTGTTCTACCAGTGGCCTGTTGACAGAAGCAACACTACAAAAGGTGTCTGAGTGACATGTGCATATCACACCAGTGGCAGCTACAGTAAAACAGGGTTAATGTTTTGTACTCCCCCCTCATTGTAGCCCATACCACACAGACAAATGGGAGGCATCTGCGTATATAAGGATGTGAATGGCCATGACCTAGGAGCAATAGCTGTCTCAGTGTTGTGGACAACATACAGAATGGGCTTTGTGGGTGAGGTGCGTGACATATGTGCACAATCTGACAGCTGCTAATAGCATTGTCACCACTAGGTGAATAACCCTGTACCCATTAACTACCACCTAGGCAGCGGTCAACATTATGGACACTGTGTGTAAGGGATGGTGCTGTGCAGTTCACCTCCCTGAGTTGGTGACATCTCCAGGCCTATTAGGTAGTCATACAAGGCACCCAAGTCATGACAGTGTGCCATCCATGAGCATGGAGATCATTGGAACGGCATACTCAGCACTCGGGTGACCAATATCGGATCACATATCACCTTTAAGGGGTATTGGCCATGCATGGATGCGTGGCACCAGCCTTCACAATCCTCAATCCACTATGCAGCATTTTGGCTACCTTGCATAAAGACATGTGCAACACTGTGATGTTGGACATGCTACACATACATATCCTGATCTGAAAGACATACGTCATGGACAGCCACCTTCCTACTACAAGGATCACCACATGCTGGACAGATCCCTGTGCCATACATGTTACATACTCCTGCCATACCATGCAACCCTGTCCATCAACGCTGCACATGTCATCTCTGTCATACATGGTGCGATGACCGCATGGTTGATGTATCATTAACTGTCTGGATCAGTAATGTGGCATTGATGCACTTGGCGGTGGCAAAATGGCTGTCAGATACAGCTAGAAAACTTCACATCCTATGCTCATACATGGCCTAGGGCATACACACTGCGCATGACCTTGCCCTTACATACTATAGTTGATAACCATCTCTGCGAATAACGTCCGGCTAGCCATTGTCCCATGTGTATCACATGTGCAACACAGATGATACATGGCAGGATGTTGAACTGCTGTACAGTGCTGTGTAGATGTATATGGCAAAACACATGCATGTAAAGGTTTCTGTGCACATGTCTGCATTGTCACTGCTCATGTCCATTAAGGCAGTGTATGTGTTGATATGTGACATATACACAGCATCAAGGTCAACAGCATTACTGTGGACACATCCAGGCATGTGCTGATAGGTAAGAACACCAGTGCAGACAAACAGACATGCCCACATCAAGACAGCATTCACATGGAGTATGAGCAATGTAATCAGGAGACACACATATATGGTGATGATATCCAATGCACAACGGGTGTTACATGTGTGTGACACAAACATGTCAGTCGTGTCAGTGTCATGACGATTTGCAAAGATAACTGTTCATATGTACTAGATTTAATACAAATGTATGTGCAGCTGTATCTCTGTACATCTCTGAGATACTGTGACTTGTCTCCATCATTATGTCTTCCAGATAATGCCTCGTTCACGCCTGCCAGCGTATAGCCGCCTGGAAGATGATGCCCTCATACCATACCTCCATGATAACTATGAGGTATTGTTCAGCCATGTGCCACAGCATGCCCAGCAGCGTGATGACCTGTGGCAGGAACTTCGCAGGAGGGTTAATGATGTGGGTGGCCATAACCACACCTACCAGCAGGTGCGCAGACTCTGCATGGACCTGATATGGCATGCGAAACAGCGCGCCAATGCAATAGCCAGGGAACAAGGTAGAACAGGTGGTGGGCCACCAACCCAGCCCCCACTCACACCTACTGAGGAGCTACTGGCCAGCCTGGGGACACCCTCAGAACAGCATCCACAAACACTAGCTGCCATCATGGAGGTGGGTGTCTCCCAACCACCGAGCCTGGAGTTGCCTGGTAAGTCACAACTGCACATATAACTATTATATTCCATTTAGTTGCATGTGTCACTGTACAATATGTAATGTAACATCATATGCAAGGTATGTTTACACACATGCCGCATACTATAGTATGCTACCCTGTGTATGCACACATGTGCATACTATATGCTATTGTACAGGCGAATGTGTTAACATGCACAGTGCACCCTGTAGCTGTCATACAGTCATGGATAATGTTCAAACTGCTGTGTCACCCCTATACAGGTACCTCTGGCGTGCCGCACAGACATCAGTCCATTGCAGATGAGACAGTTATCAGTATCAGGCATGTTAATGCATAGATCTATTCGCCATGTGGCCAGTTAACACATGTACACATAATGTATGGTCCAGTCACGATATACAGGTCGCATCTGTCATCAATCACACTGGCTACCCATGTGCAATATATACAAACTAGATGAAACACTGACATGAAACCACAGTATCTGTCATTGCTAGATGTGTGGACAGCTGTGCATACAACAGTGGAGGTGTTGTTCAATGTAGGAATATGTACTATACATTGGAACAACACATGTGTGGTATGCAAACAGTACCACACAGTGAGCTGGGATATGGGCAGCCCACAGGATTCACCATTGTGGAATATGCCCCTGCAATGGGTGCACACATTGTGATGTGCCATCTGACATGTCCCAGACATGTAGTGTTCCGGCTGCAACATTGTTTCACTATCCCATAATACATACCCCACATACCAAACATACAACCCTTTGTCTGCATAACCCTGTGGGCAGTGACATATCTGACATCTATGGGTGTATGTCATATGGGACAACACAGACATGTGAGATAGATGGCCATCACAAACATTTGGCCAACATATGTTCACACATGGCCATGGAGGATGGCCAGAGACATGTAGCAACACACAGTAGATGTGATGTGTATACACCCTGTTGCACATTGTCCACACAGGGTCCAACTATAGCCTTTGTTGAATGGTTATATAGTTGATGTGGAACACTGGACATCTTAAAAGCCTGTGCACAGCTTGTGGAGTTGTCACTTAATTCGACCATATAAGATCTGTTGAACATCATGACTGTGTCACAGCATGACAGTAGACACCTGTACAGCTTCCACAGACAGACACCACATCAGGCCACAGATACCGTCCATTTCCCTTGCCGCTGTTGGACATCACTGTCAGCCATGCACCTCATGTGTGTGGTAAATAAATGTCATGTGGGACATGGTGTATTGACAAGTCTGCCATGTGTGGACATGATTGCCAGGCAGCTAAGACATTTTAGTAGTTGTGCAGGGGTGTCATCCGTAGGTCTTCCGGTGACATCTCACATGACACAGCATGGTTTAATGTGTATACACCTCAGCGACGTGGGTCACAATCCACAGTAGTTATGTAATGTGTATGCATGAAGTCATGGCTATGCACTGTGTGTGTATTCCACACTGTATAGCAATATAGATGCCTCATGATGTCATGCAATGGCACAGTGTCTGTACTTCACACTGTAAAGCAATGTAGACGCCTCATACTACCCTTCAATGCTCATGCACATCTGCTAAAAGTGCATTCTAGCTGTAGGGCATACAGACAACACTGCAATGTGATACCCATTACACCACTGTACATGTGTCAGGACACCATTGTGTCAGACATGTATGCATGTCAATGCACACGTCAGCAGATTACATGTCATACTACATGTTAATGTCAAGGTCACATCAGCCATGTGTACGGTTAACCTGTGCTGGTCCATATGGTGTATCACAGGGATGCATGCTTACTACCATGATTGTGTGAACTGCATGGCTTCTGATATGACACCTGCTTGCTGTTGTGTGCAACCCAGGGATGTATGCTAACTACCACTATTAATGTCTGAGCTGCATGCCGTCTGCTGTATCACATGCATGCTGCATGCCTTCTGTCAAACCAAATGCATGGTTTGTTTCTGTGTCTGTGTGTGTCTGTCTGTCTCTGTGTGTGTCTGCTGTCTCTATGTGTGTCTGTCTGTGTGTATGTCTGTCTCTCTGTCTCTGTGTCTGTCACTCTGTCTCTGTCTGTGTGTCTGTGTCTCTGTCTATGTATCTGTGTGACTGTCTCTGTTTGTGTGTCTGTGTCTGTGTCTGTCTCTGTCTCTCTGTCTGTGTCTGTGTCTCTGTCTGTGTGTCTGTGTCTCTGTCTGTGTGTCCTGTGTCTCTATTGTAATGTTGAGTCTTTCTTTGCATTCACAGGTGATTTAGGTCCATCTGATGTTAGTGTCCCCACAGACTCTAGCAGTGATGAACATATACATGAGGTACAGGCAGGGTTGTCAGGAGCTGAATCTGTGCCAATGGTTGCCATCCCAGCTATATCCCCTCTTCCCCACACACACAGTTCTCATGCCAACACATACCCCATCACCAGTGGCCATAGAGGAAGGACAGTCAGCGTGTGTTAGCTTGGAACAGGAACATGTGGTGGCTACAGAAGGTGTATCTTCACACCATGGTGTCAGTGTAATGACTGCAGATGTGCCAAACAGGCATGTGGCCAGTGCTGTTCATAGGAGGACCTCTGGCAGACATGCACCTGCAGGACAGAGCGCAGCAGCTGGTGTCACCAGACACATGTTTCAGACTGTAATGGTGACACAGGCATGTGCTGAACGGCAGAACAGAGAAGGACAGAGGCTTCAGAGGGCTGCTTGCCATTCTTTAAATGACAACATCCAGGCACTGGCAAATGCTCAACAGCAGACTGCTGACATTCTGGACAGGCAATTGGGTGACATGGTTGGAATCCTTGACAGTGGCATGGCAGTCTGCGAGCGTGAGCTGTCTGTGCTGGAACATCTGGTAGGAGTGAGGTGTAGGCCACGTGGACGTAGGCCAGCTACACTACCTGGTGCAGGTCAACGTGAACGAGTTACCTCACATGCCTGCTCCCACAGTGCTGGTAGCAGTAGCAGTGCAGCTGGTGCTGCTCTGTCCACACCAAGACACAGCAGGCCATGTGGACATGGCCCTGGACATTCCCAGCAGGGACACGGTTCCAGTGGACATGTGTCATCGAACAGTAGCCAATCTGTACCTCTTCCTGGTAGTGCCCGTGCAACCCCTGGCAGGCACAGGTCACGTGGCCATGGCCGGACACAGTGAGCTGTGCATCCTGGTCTGTACAATCTGGAGCTGTCAATAATAACCCTGTGTAGGCCGGACACATGGCAGAACTGTGTGCACACATACACGCACACAGCAGAAACATTTGTAGGGCACCGTAACACCCACATGCATATCAACCACACATGTCCAATCAGATTACTGGCCCTAACCCACACACATGATGTCATCCACTGGTGCAGCCTATGCCCCTGTCAAACATTATCACCCGTTGCATATGATGATGCCTGTGCCGCATCCCTGTCATCCACACCATCAGTGCAGGGACATGCTCATATGGTCTGATGCACAGGGTGAACAGAATAGTGAGATAAGTGTATATTACATTTGTTGTGTACTGTGGACATGCACCAGACATACCATGTAGTACAGGTTTAGAATGCATTGTTATATGTTCACAGTATGTGTCTTGGTAACAACAGTAGCAGCATGTTGGTAATTATGCCCTGCTTCCCTCCTTAAGGTCTAATTGTATGTGCCATTACGTTACAGTGTTTGCAGTTAGAGTGCATTGTTGTATGTTCACAGTATGTGTCTTGGTAACAATAGTAACAGCATGTTGGTAATGATGCCCTGCTTCCCTACTTAAGGTCTAATTGCATGTGCCAATAAGTAGCAGTGTTTGCAGTTTCACATGTGTAAGTGTGGAGTACTCACAGGCATGTATGGCAATACCAGCATGCTATATGTAGCCTCAACCTCCCTGTTAGAAAGGCTACCATTCCACAGATGTCCACACATCTACTGATCCAGAAGCATGTGAGCTGTTTAATAGGCTACAGTGGCTAGAGATGTGACATCCATACCGGGTCATATCACAGGTACAGTGACATGGTCCAGGGGGTTTACACAGCGTTCTGGCTGATGTCAAGGGTAGAGGCCAGTTGATAGCATGAGGCCTCACTGTATAGCAGTAATACACTATCACATTACAGGATGAGAACACGCACAGACATGCACAGAAACACACAGTAACATGCCCACACTCACAGGGTCAACGACACTATAACGCACACTCAATAGTGTTGAGGTGAGGATCCCTGCCTGTGTGGTAATCACCTTCACTGTACTGTGCACCCGCATGATGCGACACAGAGAATGAACATGTACAGGTAGCCAGCAAGACTGAGACCGACGGCATCAACAGGGTAGTAGATTGCATCACCATGAGGGGTTAGGGATCCTGTCTATTCTGTATGGTAGCATACACCCTCACTCCATGCACCAGACAGCCATACATGCATACATACACACACACACACACACACACACACACACACACACACACACACACACACACACACACACACTGTGGAGTCCACAAATGTTATTCACAAACAGATAGCTGACATGTGTGTGATACACACACCACCCCTGCCTATGTCTTGCTTTCTACACTGCAGTATTTACAGATCTCTACAACAGTGTACAGGGGTGTGTAACAATTGGGAGGTATTCCCCACCATACGTGGCATATATGGTCACACAAGCAAACACAGATGACAGTACTGTGAATCATACACCTGCTATATGATGATACGTCTGACAGACATGCAGCAGTATTGGCAGCATTATGTGTACTGACGCTACCTTCGGCAATTGTGCGGCTATATGCACATGGGAGGACGTAAGTGTTACAGGTGTCAAGTGATTTACAGTCAGTAATACCCTGACCGCTGTGTAGGTTGTATGTCTTCACCTTCAAGTAACAGTAACATAGAGTACTGTTTGCACATGTCATGGTAGGGTGGCTTGTGACACACCTGTGAGCTGTCTTCAGCAAACATCCATCTGCAAAGGTGGACCACCACTTTATGTACACACATCCATCCATACCTGATGTACATCCTACCGTCAGTATTTCACCATATACAGGTGTCAATGATGGGGCTGCATTGCAACTGCATGTTGTAGTTAGACACAGATGAACTGCATACATCAGCTACTGCACATGCATGGTAGCTGAATGCACACCACTACATGTACACGTGTGTTGGTCCTACATTCCTGTCATGTAGCCATGTTTGTATGCATTGCAATTGGTGGACATGTGTGATGACATACATGACACATGGACTGTTGTATGATATGATAGTTGTCATAGGTTCATAGGTTCATAGGCTCATACTAGGCTATCTGCCCTAGGGCATTTATAAGCCTAGCCAGAGTGTGTTTGGCTTTCACCACCCATTTTAAATAAATTTTGCTATGCCTTTTTTTGAGGTTAGTATACTGTGCCTCTGTCTAACAGTGACACAGAAGTGATAGCCGGGGTAAACCTATGATCTCCCATCCACTCATCAAGATTCCTCTTGAAGAAAGTCAATGTGGGACTCTGCCTAACCTGGACTGGGATTTTATTCCAGAGTGAAGGGAGCCTCTGGGTTATGAATCTGTCCCTCCAGCATGTCCTATTTATTTCAGTGCTGAGGTTCAAGTCTCTCGAGCGCATAGCTCGATGGGATTTGGATTTTCTGAGGTGCAGCATGTCCATTAATTCAGGGTTGGACATGGCTTTATACGTCAGGCACAGATCGCCTCTGAGCAGGCGGTATGCCACTGAGTAGAGCTGGAGTTTCTTTAACCGGGCAGCATATGGCATCTGTTTGAGCCCTTTGATCCTCTTGGTGAGGTACTTTTGAGGTCTTTCCAGTTGCTGCAGGTGTCTGGTAAGGTACATCCCAAAAGGGGCATTGTACTCAATTATGGGCCTGATGAGGGATGAGTAAAGAGGTACGATGACCTCCCCTGATCTAGATGTGAATCCATTCATGATTAGGCGGGCTATCTAAAATGTTTTTCTAACCACTTTGGCCACGTGGTTGTCAAATGAGAGATTGCTATCAACTTGGGTCCCCAGGTCCCTAATGACTTCTTCTGTACTTAATGGATTACCACCTATGTGGTAATTTGTGGGCACTTTGTTTTGCCAAAGGGGATGACTATACACTTTTTGGCATTTAGCTTGAGGCCATGGCTCTGGCACCAGTTGTCTGTTTCTATGAGGCCCTTTTGGAGGATGCTTGTGTCGGCTGGAGAGTCGATTATGGTGCCCAGTTTGCAGTCATCTGCGAACTTGGTCAGCCACAGTCCTTCCGTGTTGGCCTGTACCGCCGAGAAATATATACCAAACAAGAGAGGTCCCAGGACTGAGCCTTGTGGGACACCACTTGTAACTGGTTTGGAGTCTGACATGGCTCCAGCAATTCTAACCATGTGGGTTCTGTCCTTGAGCCAGTTTGCAACCCATCTAGTGACATAGGGGTTTATATTTAAGCTGGTGAGCTTATCTATAATGCCCGAGTGGGGTATTGTATCGAAGGCTTTTGCGAGGTCCAGGTAGGCTGTGTGGACCACCTTCCCCTCGTCAATGGCCTTGGTGACTGTTTCAAAGAAATCGACCAGGTTTAAGAGGCAGGATCTGCCCTTAACAAGGCCAAACTGGGTAGGATCCAGTGTCTGTAGGTCCCCAATATCTTTATTTATGTGGTCCATGATGATCCTTTCCATAGCTTTGCAGAGCAAGCTAGTCAGACTTATGGGGCGATAGTTTCCAGGATCCATTGAGGCACCACCTTTGTGGAGAGGGACCACTGTTGCTGTACGCCACTCTTTGGGTACATATCCTGTAGTAAGGCTAAGATTGAACAGTAGTTTTATGTTTTGGTTTAGCTCTTCTTGGAGTTCATATAGGACACAGCCTGAGACACCATCTGGTCATGGGTAACTAGTACAGAGGGAATGTTACCTCAGTCAAATTGCTACCTTATGTACTGTTAGCATTCAACAGCCATGGACCTACCTTCCATGTGCATGTGTGTGATTGCTGTAGCCACTTCTCTGCATGGAGGACAGCAAAAGCTATGCTATGTACATATGTGTTGTGTGTGTGTGTGTGTGTGTGTGTGTGTGTGTGTGTGTGTGTGTGTGTGTGTGTGGGCCATGTACATATCCACGGCAATTACATTTATGTCATATCCAAACATGAGTGTTTTTTGGTGTACAGCAGCAGTCATCTGTTACAGCTGTATAAGACCCAGGACCCCTGTTATGTGTAGAACCAACCTGGTTATGAACAGTGGTATCATTGCATTGCATAACACATGATGGAACCCTGTCAGTACATGTGTAGTCTGCACAGTTGCTGTAGACCTATGTACAGTCCACTGGTCATAAGTAACATGGTGTTATAGTAATCTATGGATGTGTATTGCTGGTCCAAGGACATGGTGATTTCTGAGGGCTACATGGTAGAATGCGGCATTTACCACTGTGATCTGCACGTGAGACATCTGTGATGGCTCTTGAGTGTGTACTGGTCAGTACATGTGAGTGGCCTTCATGTACGTGGGGACACTAACACCTGGAGCAGTCCGTCATGGTCTTATGGGCCACATGTCTGTATCTGAGGTATACTGTGGTAGTGCTATTGTGCACAACTGTGCCATATGCCAGGTGTTCCTCACTGTAGAGATATCTGTATTCCCCATTGTTGGATCTGAATTGTCAGCTGTGATTACAAACGCTACACATCTAGCACTGACGACCGGTGTCAGATATATGTAGTGCAGCGTTTGTGCTAACAATGTTCACTATCGACACACTGTGCATACAAGACAGCCCTTCACTACTACTAAGTGTGTGAGCATGCCCAGTACGCTGTTGTGTAGATGGACACACAGTACATTCCAAATGGACATGTGCTACTAAGTGTGTGAGCATGCCCAGTGACACCTTGTGTCGGTTATGTGCCTCTGTGTATGGGCATGACCATTGAAATCCTGTATAGTGATAGTGGTCATCCAGGCAACAGCTGTCCATACCCCACGCCAGGATGGATTCCTACATTGAACACACTGGTTGACTGTCTTGAAAGGTGTACTTTCTCTGGTGCATCTCGTATCTATGTAGTGTTGTAGTAGTGCTCTGTAGATAGGCAGTTGTTCCGCTCACACCACTGCCGTATGTTTGTCTCCGTCTACCTTGGGACAGTAATATGTAGAAGTATGCCTCTGGTAGTGCTGTGTTCCAGTAATCTCGGTAGTGCGTTCTGTAACTGTGTAATGCTGTAGTGTAGGTAGTTAGGTGTATGTTCGACTCCCAGCCCTGCCAAGTGTGTGTATGTGTGTTTCCAGCTACCTGGGGACAGAGTAATACTTTTAGACTGCTCACTCTCTATAAATTTCCTATCGGCGTCTTTGCCTTTGCTGATGATGTCATCCACCTAGAAGTATGCCTCTGGGAGTGCTATGTTTTAGTAATCTTGGTAGTGCGTTCTGTAATTGCGTAATGCTGTAGTGTGATAAGGTAGTTAGGTGTATGTTCGAATCCCAGCCCTGCAAAGTGTGTGTGTTTCCAGCTGCCTGGGGACAGAGTAATGCTTTTAGATTGCTCACTCTCCATACATTCCCTATCGGTGTCTTTGCCTTTGCTGATGATGTCACCTACCTAGAAGTATGCCTCTGGGAGTACTGTGTTCCACTAAACTCAGTAGAGTGTTCTGTAACTGTGTAATGCTGTAGTGTGATAAAGTAGTCAGGTAGTAAGTTCTATGTTCTAATCCCAGCCCTGCCGTGTGTGTTTCAAGCTGCCTAGAGACAGAATAATGTTTTTAGAAAGCTCACTTTCTGTTCACTCCCTATTGGCATCTTTGCCTTTGCTGATGATGTCACCCACCCAGAAGTATGCCTCTGGGAGCGCTGTGATGCCGAAACTCGGTAGTGCATTCTGTTACTGCGTAATGCTGCGGTGTGGTAGAATAGACAGATAGGTGCTCGATTCCAAGGCATGGCAGGTGTGTGTGTTTGGCAGTTATACCCTATGTGTTGGTATCTGTGGGTGGCTAACTGCAGGATGTGTTCAGTGTGTTTTGTTGCTGACCTATATAGTGTCCACAGCCCGCATTTTCTGCCAAGACACTGGGTTGTCAACACATACATTTGCAAATAGGTCTGGTGAGTAAATGTCAGCAGCCCTACTCTTACCCTTAATACAGTCTGACCTGTGTGACGCAACAAAACACACATGCCTTGATAGTAACAACACTACATGATGCAGGTGGCACATGTAGTTTCCTTTTCATTCCTGTCTAATGCATTTCTGTCATGTGGTCCGCTGTTGTGATATAAATGCCATATCTACATGTGTGTAAATGTATATGTGTGTATGTATGTATATATATATATATATATATATATATATATATATATATATATATATATATATATGTATATGTATACATATAATATATATGATATATGTAGATATAGAGAGATAGACATAGATATATACATATATGTCTGGGGACATCAGCAGTATTGAATGTTTGTGCCGGATTATCTGTACGTGATAACCTCGGATGAATGTATATCTGCCATGGCGTAGTGGTAATGCACATCGTCTGTTGTGTGCAGGGTCCCGGGTTGTAGTCGTGTAGACACTGGTTATTTTGTTGCTGGGAAGACCATGGGACATCGAATATGGTGATAGTAAGGCACCTGTTACCAGTTGTGTATGGATCTGAGCGACACTAAGCAGTGGTTATTAATTTGGAGGTTCGGTATGGGTCATATAACTATTCATTAGAAGACTATACCATGCAGATGAGGTTGACAATAGTGTATCCCATTTATCCCCAGGGTGTGATACTGATCCCTGGAGTGTATGTGTGTAGATAGCCAGGTGCAGGGCTCAAATATAGTTGACAGCATGGGAGGGGGGGGTCAGGCATACTGTACGTACATTGCACACCTGTGCCTCGGGAGTGTTCCTGCGTTAGCACACCTAAGCTAGGGGTGTGTCTATACCTGTCTGGTGGCATTGGGAGGGACAAAAGTAGTAGTGGGGTAGTCAGGGTGAACAGGCTGCACAAACAGGTGATGATCAGTGCAGTCAGCAGATTACATGGCCAGCCCACACCTGAACAGCACGGTAATGTGAGCAAGCAGCATACACACAGGTTTCTTCCGCACTCTACACCACCGGTGTATACCTGCGGGGACATTTCACAACACAGTCCAACCAAATGAGAAGGGCTGCAGCAGGCAACATAGACCAACATGTGCAGGAGGCTGAGGGCACTGAGGATGTGTATGCTGCCGAACAACCCTTACTGGGGTGACATAAGACTTTATAGACCCAGGGTGACTTACCAGGGGCTACATGAGCTGGGGATGGTGGAGCATTATGGGGTGGACAGAGACCTCCTACAGCGGCTTGTTGACCTGTGCCTGCCACACCTGACACATCAAACAGGCCAAGCAAAACCCATCGCAGTGGATACCAAGGTATGTGTTGGCCTAGGTATACTAGCCACAGGTACCTCCCACAACACAACTGGGGATATCATGGGGATCTCACAGTCATCTGCATCCAGAATATTGCACCAGTTCACAGACGCCATGTCAACACATGCTAGTGAGCACGTACATGTCCTCAACATACGTGATTAGTAGACCAACAATATGCATCTCTTCAACCACATGGCTGACTACCCTGGGGTACTGGGTGCTATAGCCTGCATACACGTACTCATCAAAGCAACACCCGGTGAGTGGGATAGGGCCTACATTCACTGCAGGGGCATACACTCCAACAGCTAGGCCATATGCGATGGCCAGGGCATTAGATTGAATGTGTGTGCTGTCTGCCCTGGAAGCTATGATGATTCCGATATATGGAGTCTGACACAGCTGTACCACACCTTTGCCAATATGGACATCCCCTACAGTCTCCTAGTGGGGGATGCTAGGTAACCACTGGTGTCGTGGCTGATGACACCCATCAGCAATGCACACACACCTGAACTCTCACACCATAATGAGGCAGATGCCCAGGCAAGACATATAATTGAGCATGTGTTTGGGATGCTCAGGTCACGGTTCTCGTATCTGGACACTTCCGGTGGTGCCCAGCAGTATTCACTAGCTACATGCACACAAACTGTTATGGTATTTGCTATGCTACACAATCTGATCCTGCAGTAACAGTTGCAGCAGGAACAGCATGGGGCAGGGCCACACGGCCCAACACCACTGCCAAGGCCTGTACAGGCACAGTGTGACTTGGTGAAGGAACTACCTGAGCAGGGCCCAGTTGGTGACAGGGCTGTGCACAGTATGACTTGCCCTTGGCAAAGAGGCAACACAAGGCATATGCACTGACACATAGGTACCCAGGGATTTCACCCTCTCTGACCCGCACACAGTACAATGGATGCCAAACATTACACTACCTGTGCTCGGCCATGTATAGGAGGTTCACTGTGTGCATCTGGCATAGGCAGCCCTCCAGCACCGTCCTCAGGTCTGGAACACCCCCAGGGTACGTCTATCGACCTAACAATTGGCAGTTGTATTAGAATGTGTCTTTACCCATTGCTATGGTATGTATGTGAGCATACAAGAGACTTTGGTGGCCGAATGTTAGGGCAGCAGACAGTACACGTCCATAGTGGCACCATGACATCTGTACCACATACGGGGGTCACAATGGTAGCCAGTAGTACACAGAGTGTCCTAACCCACTGCAGATTATGGGCTGAACATCATGTGTGTCCATACAGCCCACACACGTTCCATGCAGCTGGACAGATGTGGACCAATACAAACAAATGATATACAATGGTCTATGGATATGCCCAATGAATGACTCCAACCCCCAGAGACACACACAGACTACAGCAGGCCAGGCAGTTTGATGTAGGATGTGAAAGCTAGGATGTCCAACACCACTATGCTGGTATTTAAAGCTGGGATCTGACGTACACTGGTATCCCTCCAAACAGAAATTTCAGTAGGTCCACACTCTGACATGGAGTACCTGGCATAGCAGTACAGTAGTGGCAGATGTGTACAACTGTCAGCTGTGCCCCCCATCCAATGTACACATGTGAGAATCATGTGTGCCACCCCTGGTGCTGTGTAAGACTGTGGATGTGGTTGGATGTCCCCCCACGCTATGCAGAAATGTAGCAACTGTCAATGCCACATGACCATTAGCTACCCTGCAGACACAGCATGACACCTGTCTGTGTAGAATGGTGGGGTCGGCAACACAGTACTGACTATCTGGACATGTGACACATGCGATGCAGTTGACCATACTTGGCATGCTCACACACATGACGGTATGATGGTAATGTCAGTCGACAACATGCGTAACAGTCATACTGGGCATGCTCACACACTGATACACAGGACGGCCAGGCCTGCAAACACCAGTGGTCCGGACATATCTGCCAGTTCATTGCTATACTGTTGGATGACTGTGCTGTATGGTGTGTGTGTGGTCTATTGTCTTTACATATGCCATGGTGTATTGTTAATTCACATGAGCTATGTGTGCAGGGTACTGCTACCAACACGTGAATATGACAGTTCTTTGTTTGCGGACAGAACGACGCCTTTGGATATGGAGTGGGTAAGGCACATTCCAGCAGGTGTGAGCAGTTGTGCGTGGGTTTGCACAGTGTTAAACACTGCTGACCTCTGGTTACAGCACCTTATACCCGTTCAGACTCCACATTTCTTTGACAGTGCACTACTGGCATACTGGTAGACAAACACGCTTACACCCGCTCGCTCGCTGACATTTGTGCTTATATTTGTCACTCACACTGGGTATGTGCGATCCCTTGTGATGCGTATTACATCGGACTACATGACTACAGTATTGGGTATGTCTAACCATTTGGCGATGGCAGGCGTTCGACTGTATGGACTCTGCGACCTGTCCAGTGACATAATCATATTAT